>NC_045769.1:87377891-87475391 GCF_008692025.1 Phocoena sinus | reverse complement strand
GTTCTTTCCTAGGTTTTTTTTTTTTTTTTTTTTTTTTATCAGTTATCTTCTACCTGCTTTGGTCTGTTGGGTTTTTTTAAGAAAAAAATTATGAGAGAATCTGGTATAGTGACCTAAAGTCACTCTTTCATCTTCCTTTTGAATGTTGAAATGATACGCAGATACCCTGGGGTAAGGTGGGAAATACTATTCCACACGGGATAGAGTCATAAACTCTTATGGAATGTCATTGTCACGGGAGAATTCAGATATTATTTCAATAAACTCCTTTGAGCAACATAATCTATGAGTTTATTAAAAGACCCTCAGGTTTATCTGGTGGACTATAAATAATCTATATGCTCTTTCAAACAAAAAATTCAAATGGCAGAGCAAAGGCATTAAGCTTTCCCCTCAAGTTACATTAGGAGTGGATCTGTTTGCTGCCAATGCAGCCTCCTGATACGTTACAGAGGCTGGATCAGTTCCTAATGTAGCTCGGTGAGAACAACAACTGCATCTGGATTTCCCACAGCCTCTGAACGAGTGGCGGGTGAACCAGGGTTCAGAAGCACACAAATAAGCTGAGGCTATTTCCTTCTGCCTTGTCAAAGGGAGCAAGTGAATTTTATTTGATTTGTGTCCCTCCACAGAACTCTTACTTACCCTCTCAAATTCCCCTTGCTACTCAACATCTTGGGTTTTCTTCCAGCTGATACTACAGCTCCACACCCCCTGTACCCTCTCTGTTGCTACCTCCTTCCTTCTCTCATTCTCTGTGTCCTCTCTCTCTGTTTCCTCAGTTGCCCAGACCTTTAAATTCTAGCAATGGAATAATGACAAGTAGAACCTGCTAATCTCCTTTTCCACTAAAATGCAATCTTTTTAATCCCCTTGGGGCATATTTTATGTATTTCAAGACACATAACATGCTTCCCCAAAATCTGAGATCTCGTTCCAAAAGCAGTCCAGATTCAGAGAAGATGTTACCTCGAAAATGTTCTCTGAGGGGATAAGTTTTTTGAAAACAGGAATCTGACTTCTTTGTCTTTGCAATTCACACCTAGCTAAGACCATGTTTTACATTAACACAGAGTGAAGCAAATAAATGTGTAAACTGGGTGTTTCGGTGTAATTTGAGTGTAACGACGATATGAAAACATTAATTTGGAGGTACCATCAGAATATAAATCAATTAATAAAAACTAAAACAATGCATTCAAAAAGTAAATTGTAAACAATAAAGAAAATACTTGGGGCTAGAAAGCAAGAAGTCTTTGGGGGCGAGGGATGACATATGACAAAAACTGACCCAAGTCAGCTCTGTTAGAAAAGTGGATAATATAGCAGAGAAGGCAATAGTCAAAGCAGATATCCAGAGTATTAAATAAAAGGACACGGAGAATTCAAACAGAGGGCATTATAAAAATATTAACTTTGAAAATAATTTAATTGCAAAACAAAAGAAAGATTTAGACCTTCTTTTTCCCAAAGTAGTTTGTCATTTTCTAATTAGGACCCCGTGCTGTTGGTGCTAATATACCCTAATTCGTTGGCCGTCAGTGGGCCTGATTTTAAAATAACTCTTCCCAAAACATTGCAAATCAACTGTACTTCAATTTTAAAAAAATTAAATAAAATAATTTTTTATTTCTCAAAAGTTAAAATAACTCTTCCCAATAGCATTAGAATAGAATTCTTGGGGCAGAATAGAATATTCTAAAGAAGAAAGCTAACTAAAAGTCTTCTTCTGAAAAATCAAAGGATTAAATGTTGGTGAATATAAATTCACCGGAATTGATAGATACCAGTATCAACATGTGTTAAGCTCCATTGTCTTCTGGCTTTGCTATTATTACTTATCCCAAATACACCTTATAGAAGTTCTTGTTCCCGTTGTCAACCTATTATTTTCCCACATTGTTTGATTTAATTAAATACAATGCTCGATCTTTCATCAATATTTCTTATAAACCTACTAAGTATCAGCAGACCAATACTTGTTGGAGAAAATCTCAAATATCGATCTGTTTTTAAGGAATTAACTTATTGGACCAATTTTTAGATGAGATTGATCTGGACCTGCCAAATGATGAGAAAAGGGGGCACTCCAAAACAATCCTTTAAAAAGTATTTACATAGTCTCAAAATATTACTGACTACAATGGAAAAAATAGTAAATTTGCAACGGAGAAAATCATCCATCAAATCCCCATTGAGGAACATTCTGCAAAATACCTGACCAACACTACTTAAAACTGTCAAGGTCATCAAAACCAAGGAAAGATCTGAGAAACTGTAAGAGCCACGAGAAAAATCTGAAAAACTGTAACAGCCAAGAGGAGCCTAAGAAGACATGACAACTAAAAATAATGTGCTATCCTGGATGGGTTCCAGAGAAACAGGACATTAGGAAAAGGCTGAGGAAATCTGAATCAACTATGGACAGTAATTAACAATAATGTATCAATATTGTTTCATTAACTAAAATAAATATGCCATATTAGTGTAAGATGTTAATAACAGGGAAACCTGGGTGTGACATATATGGGAAATTTCTGTGTTATCGTTGCAGTTTTTACATAATCTAAAACTAGTCTTTGAAAAAGTTTCCTTTAAAAATTCAATGTAGGACTTCCCTGGTGGTCCAGTGGTTAAGACTCCCCACTTCCAGTGCAGGGGGCGCAGGTTCGATCCCTGGTCGGGGGACTAGGTTACCACATGCCGCGTGGCCAATAAATAAATAACTAAATTCAACGTAACTAAAATATTTTAAATAATCAATTTTTATAGAACTATTTTAAAACTATATAAGATTTCTCTGCTTTCTTAAACAGCAGTTGCAAGCATGATTTGATCTTTTCTTTAAAAATTGGAGTACATTATGTACATCAGTTTGTACCCCTTGTGATAATACAATTATCATTTCTTCCTCTCTGACAGTCTGAAACCAGTGTGCATTTCCACTGCATGGGCCTACTTTTAGCAAAGTCTCCCTGTTAATATATCTAAAGCACTTAGAATGTGTCCCTGGAACGTAGAAAGTTTACAGTAACATTAATATTGCATGAAGATAACTGTCACTCACTCTAAGCAGATCATAAGCTGTGGATTTTTCTGGTAACAATGATTAATGAGTTGTAACCCATTCCTATTTGTTCACCTGGGTACTGTTGTGACCAACCAAATATGGATATTATTAAGTGGTCCATCAGTGTAAAGAATGAAGTCTTTGCAAATGGAAGAGCGAAATGAGATGATTCAGCAGGGAATTACACCTCTGTTTTAGGTCCCATTGGCTCCATCAAACAAGCCTGAGGGCTCATACGTATCTCTCCCCGGCACCGCCACGTACACACACCTTCTCTCTCTCTAAACTCTTGACTTGCCCCCAACTCCCAGATCAAAACTAGACCAAAGATACCACAGAAAACGGACACCAAGATGCAAAGTACCCAAGTGAGCTGGTAGATTGTTTGGGAAGGTGACTTCCTAAAGCATCCTTCTCGCTTTCAAATGCTTCATGACCAAAAACCCTTGAGTGGGCAGCACGGAGGAAACCGTGGGAGACTTGTCCTGGTCACTCTCAGGCAACGTTGTATTGGAAAAATCCTTGCCGGGCACTTGCAGCAACTTCTGCCTGGCTCGACTCCTGCCAATCAAAATTGAGGCAGGCATCCCCTTTTGGCAAGTGGCCAGAGGAGGGTGCTCTGTTGTTAGGCGAAGACCCTCCAGGAAGAGAGGGAAACCGGCAAACAGATCTTCTTTACTTTCCATCTTCCTTCAAACCTGCAAGTGGAGCCCTTGTGGTGTTTCTGCTTTTTTGTCTCATCCTGTCACTCTCTAGTCTTTGAACAATAGAGGCAACAATGGTCTTGTCTAAATGATTTCACAGGCTATTATTCAGACACTCAACTTTTAACATTTCAATTTTGTCATTCTGTTTCCACACAAAAGGTGCACTTCTACAGTATAATGTTCTCAGAATTATGTCAACGAGCAGTAATGGCTTTTAACATTAAGTTGATCATTAACAACTATATTATCTGAGGCATAATCAGTACTTCAGCCTTTTGTGTGATTATGACACTACAGAATTTGAACCTAATAGGAGGATGCACTCATAACAACATAGAAAAATATTTACACGGTAATAAAAGGTTAGTGAAAAGCAAACGGTTTGAAACAGTATAATGAATAAAAATACCAGCTTAGTTTATTTACAAAAGGTGAGTTTCTAAAGGAGAAAATTAGGTAAGCAATATCACAAAAGTAACATTTCTTTGTTCATAAAGCTTTTTAATTCTGTAACTAAACATTCTGTGTAGGGGTCATTTCAGTGGAGTTCTATAAGGAGGGCATAATTCAATAAGTATGTATTTTTAAAACAGTTGAATAAAGTAGAAAGAGGATTCTATGCTTTAAGTATTACTGTATTTCCACAAATTTTCAAGCTATTTGGCAAAGAAGGTTGATTGATGATCTTGGGTATTGTGTTTTGGTTTTGGTTTTGTTTTTTTTTGCGGTACGCGGGCCTCTCACTGTTGTGGCCTCTCCCGTTGCGGAGCACAGGCTCCAGATGCGCAGGCTCAGCGGCCACGGCTCACGGGCCTAACCGCTCCGCGGCATGTGGGATCTTCCCAAACCGGGGCACGAACCCGTGTCCCCTGCATCGGCAGGAGGACTCTCAACCACTGCGCCACCAGGGAAGCCCCTTGGGTATTGTTTTTAAAGTTGTTTTACTCTTCCCCCTCCCATGCCTTGCGTGACAAACATTCAGGTAAGAATTATGTATATTTAACTAGAATTCAGTGTTTGCAACCATGCCGCATTCAAGACACAGGAGAACAATCACAGTAGAGACACCAAGTTCTGAAGTCTGGAGAGAAGTCCAAGTCTAAATGGACCATGTCTTACATATGATTTTGGATTTTGATTAGAACCTATTAATTTTAATAGATTCATCATCAAAGAATCAAGCCAATGTCCATATATCATAAAGAGTAACGTGCTTGCTATTACTATCCTTTGATTGAAGTAGTCAAATTTCCAGGCATCTATCCTTTAAGAAATTCCTAAATCCAGAAATAACTTAGCTCACAAAGAAGTTTATCACAGCATTATTTATAACAGTGAATATCAAATCAACCTAAATATCCAAAAAGAGAGGGATGGTTAAGAAACCAATTGCTACATTTTCATTTTGACACATGATGAAAGATGGCTTAGCCATTTCTTGTGATATTTATTTACCAAAAGAATTAATAAATAAAATACTTATAAATTTTATTTTAAAAAGAAAAATACAAAATTGCAGTGTGTGTATTTAAAGCGCTATGTGCAGAAAAAAGAGGAGGCTGTGGCGGGGGGGGAGGTAGGCTGGGAGAAGAAAATATACCAAGTAAATAGTGTGGTTTTCTCGAACAGTGGTTTCTTCTTCTCCCCCTCCACCCTCCCCCTACTCCTCCTTCTTCCTTCTTCTCTGTACTTTTCTGTATTTCCACATTTTCTTCAAAAAGAATATATTACTTTTCCCATTTAAAACAGGATGCACATTTAACTCTGCTGTTTACTTGTCCTTATTGGAAGATACCGAACCAAATATACGTCTAACAAGAGCTATGTGTGACAACCATGATTTTCATTCTTCCAATATTGAAAGACAGTCCTTTGATCTGAAAATACAGAAAATTTGTGTGGAATACATGTGCCATTTGTGTGACTTTCTCCTGCTCCAAGTCTTCCTTTCTCTGACTGGCCCCACCCACACTGATAAAACACTATCCTTTCCAAGTGTACCTCCCCGTGCCCAGAGAGCTTTGCTTCAGCTCACTCTCATTTCAGTTCACACTTACCTTTTCGGAGCTTGTCTGCCAACATTAATACAAGATGTTTATCTACGGAATGGAAGCAACATATTTTGAGCGAGAGTGGAAGGCTTTTATTGCTTCATCCCAGGA
Source organism: Phocoena sinus (assembly GCF_008692025.1). NCBI lineage: Eukaryota > Metazoa > Chordata > Mammalia > Artiodactyla > Phocoenidae > Phocoena > Phocoena sinus. The sequence continues at coordinate 87,469,452 of NC_045769.1, read as the reverse complement.
ACCAGAGAAACATCTAAGAGAATGTATGTGCCCTGATTGTGGGGAGGGAATTTGACATGACAGGTTGAGGTGCGACAAGGCATATGGGCAAGAGGGGATTTTCAACACACACTCATTGCTACAGTCAAAGAACCTTACTTGCTGACATTTGTATGTGTCTTATTCTGTCTGTCTGCCTTTCCAAACACCTCATCTACTATTTCTCCTCCTAGAATACTCTCTCTTATCCTGTCTATTCTTACTTAAGCCCTGTCTCTATCTTTCTTTCAAACTTAGCTCATTTTAAAATAATACATATGAATTTTATATACACATAAAGATATTTGTATCTTACTTATAATACTGCATTTGATCACAAATCACTCTTCTAAAATATTCCAACTAAAAACCACTTCAACTCTGTAATTTTTCTTATTTTTTTCCAGTCCACAATTATATATTGAAAAAATACTGATGTGTGGAAGTATTACACCAAAAGTGTATTAATAAAATATGGTTCAAGTTCATTCTCTTGGATGTCTTCTCTAAAATTTCAAAGATATAGGAAAATGTTGTGAACCATAAAACACAGGGATAGTGATTTTAGTTATACAATTACTTCTGAAGTTCTAAGTATTTGTGTTATGGATGCATATTTAACTCTGTTGCTCTTTTCTGATTTTAAATCAGTATTTCTTTAAAATACTTAGAAAAAAGCTTAGGTTTATCTTTGATATGTAGAAAGAGTAAATATACTGAGCAGATACAAGAACAAATCAACCCAGAATCCATGGGTAGCCAGCCTAGCAGAACACAAGTCACTGAGCAGCAACCAGTAGTTTCTTTGAAGAGCAAATCAGTTTTTCTGCAGATCAGTTTAATTAATTTCGATATTAGAAGGAAAGGACATGTGCACAAACAGGAAGTCTTTGATACAACCTTTATAGCCTTCAAGAAGCTTTTCATTTCTGACTTCTACTGTACTAGTCAGGGTTGCCAGCAATCCTGTCATGCCAGCCAAAATCCTGAGTGGTCTTTTTTTGCATGGAGATCATGCTTCTTCTGCACTCAGAATCCCACTTCCACTGTATGATACTTCCTGTCACTTGCTATGTTTGTCCTACCCCCATTCCAAGAAGCTATGCAATGGGAAGTCTATTCAGTCACTATAATATCGTGACCCTCTTTCTTTTATGAAGTTATTGAACTATGAGTCAGGTACTACACTGCATGAGATTCACTAGCAAAAACAACTATAAACAGGGCCCTTGGGTTATCTCCCCAAATGGCCTCTGTTCTATTTATCTATCACTGCATAACAAATTACCCCAAAACTTAGCAGCTTCAAACAATAATAGATATTTATTATATCACAAAGTTTTTGTGGGTCAAGATTCAGGAGCAGCTTACATGGGTGATGCAAGCTTGAGATCTCTCACTTTGCAGTCTAAATAACTGCGTCATTTGTAGAGACGTGGATGGACCTAGAGACTGTCATACAGAGTGAAGTAAGTCAGAAAGAGAAAAACAAATATCATATATTAACACATATATGTGGAATCTAGAGAAGTGGTATAGATGATCTTATCTGCAAAACAGAAATAGAGACACAGAGGTAGAGAACAAACATATGGACACCAAGGGGGGAAAGGGAGGGTGGGATGAACTGGGAGATTGGGATTGACATATATACACTACTGATACTATGTATAAAATAGATAACTAATGAGAACCTACTGCATAGCTCAGGGAACTCTACTCATTGCTCAGTGGTGACCTAAATGGGAAGGAAATCCAAAAAAAGAGGGGATATATATATACATGTAGCTGATTCACTTTGCTGTACAGTAGAAACTAACACAACATTGCAAAGCAACTATACTCCAATAAAAATTAATTATAAAAAAATTAAATAAAAAGTTAAATAAATAATGACTCGGGTTGCAATCATCTGGAGGCTTGACTGGGGCTGGATGATCCGTTTCCAAGGTGGCTCCCTCACATGGCTGGCAAGTTGGTTCAGGCTGTTAATAAGTGGCCTCAGGCCCTTTCCATGTGGGAAGGCTGCTCAACGTGGGGGCTAGCTCTCCCCAAAGATAGTAATCTGAAAGAACTGGTCAAAGCCACATCACTTATATGACCTAGCCTGGGAAGTCACAGACCATCATCTCCACAGTATCATATTGATTACACAGGATCAGCCCTATCCAGTGTGGAAGGGCAAGGTAACAAAAAGTAAAGATGATTGGGGGTCGTCTTGGTCACCTTGTCATTGCTCATGACACCTTCCATCGAGATGTGGAGTTGTTCTTTGACCAGTTTGAATCTAAACTGGCCTGTGACTGTTTTGACCAAGTGAATTACAATGGAAACGATGCTACGCCAGTTCCAAATTAACGGTCCCTTAAAAACACTGGAAGTTTTTACTTCCTGCCTTTTGGAGCCCCGAGCCAATATGTAAGAAGTTCAGTCTACCCTGCTGAAGAAAATAGCCACATACAGGTATATTGAGGTGTCAGGCATGTATGCAAAAAAACAAAACAAAACAAAAGACCATCTTATTTGATTATTAAGATGACTCCAGTACCTGCTTCTGTAGGACTGCAACCACATGAGAAACTCTTAAGTTAAAATCACTGACTGAGTCAGCTAACTCATAGAACTATGAGACATTATAATAAATTTGTGTCTTTAGCCACTAAATTTCGAAATGGTTTGTTATGCAATGACAGGAAATCTGGACAAAAGTTATGCAAGTTTCTGTTATTCATTGTTGGTATTTTATATAAACCTTTGCATTACAACATAAGTTCCATGATGGCAGGGAACAGTACCTGGATTACTACAATGGCCTCCTAACTGGTTTTTCATATTACTCTTGCCTCCAACCTACTATTCTCCAAATAGCAGTCAAAGTGACTATCACTGTAACTTGTATCAAAGTCTTTCCTGATCCTCAGATGGGTCTATGTTTCAATTATGTATTATGATTATAGTCTATATACATCTCTTTCATAACACTTAATGCACTGTATTTTTAATCATAATTTGCATAATCACTTTTTTTAATGTTGTTCTCCCTAACTAGATACTAATATCTAATAGGCAAGGCACCTTATCCATCGGTCTATCCCCAGTGTCAAGCACAGTGCTTAGTACATACTAGGTGCTCAATAAACATTTGTTAAATGAATAACTTCTCAAAATGTCTTTTATACTTTGCTTGATTTTGTAATAGAAACTTATCTCCTAATGCTTCTAGCTTGCCTCTTTTGGCTATTTCCAATTGCAAAGAAAAAGAAATAAAACCAATTAATGTTTTAGCTAATTTTTCACAGGCTTCCAGAAATAGGTCAAGAAAAGAGTTACTTGAAATGTGACATATACGCCTATCTTCCAGTCTTAAACTTTGGATTCTCTTAAGAAGAGCAGAGTTCTGGCCACTCTTTATGGAGAATAGGTCTTCAGATTCTATCTTACTCATCAAAGCAAAATAAAGGATAATTTTCTCTCTTCCTTTCCCCAGTTCTCATTTTACTTTCTACAGAATTTAAAAAAATGATTTTCTACATTTTCTGTTGCATATTTATATTTATTAACTTATTTAGACTAAGAATAAAAGATTCTCCACTCCTTCCTTTGGTGACCTTGGAAAGCATAAAGCCTTGATTAATATAATTATACCAGTCCTAGAAAATCAAAATCACCACCAAAAACTCTTCTGCATTAATAAAAAATGGAGCCAGACAGACTGTTAGGTAAAGCATATGTTAATAAAGCCCAGAAGTGGTTAAACACAAGGACGTTTCCCTATAGAGGAGACCAAAGAACCAAATATTCAATAACAAAAATTTCAGCCATATGTACACTTATGTAGAACAGATTATTAACTGTTATCCTCCATAAATATAAGAAATGAATTACAATAACTCTGAATAATTTTATTTTTCTGAAATCACAGCCATTAAGCAGTGGGGATCATTCAGTGGAAATATTCATCAAGATACATGTACTATAGAAATACCAAGTTCATTTTGGGATGTCAAATGGAGGCAAATTCTACAAATGCTTATATTCAAAAACATTTTCAGAGTAATTACGTTTTTTTGGACAACATTTTCAGCATTCTTTTTCTTTTTTTCTTACATATGTTTCTAAATCTGTGTTTGGAATCCAAATTTTAAATTTAATTACAAGCAGAAGAATATGCCTACTTAAAATCCAATTTAGTCCTAAATTACCCTTAAATTCATAGAGATTCATGGGAGTTTAGGGCTGGAAGTTTACTAAAGTTTATCTAATCCAGTGGTTTTCAGAGATTAATGTGCTTTAGAATCACCTAGAGGGCTTATTAAAATACAGATTGCTAGGTTCCACTCTCTGAGTTTCCAAATCCTTGGGTCTGGGGGGAGGCCTGAGAATTTGCTCCTTTAACTAGTCCCCATATCAAGTTAATGTTACTGGTCCAGAGGCCTCACTTTGAGGATCACTGGTCTAACCTACAGCTTAAAATTTACAGATAAAGAAAGAAAGACCCAGAAAACCTGAAAGATTAATCCAACGATTCTGCCATAGTCAGTGGCAAAATGGCAGGAATAGATGGGATTAGAAGGCAGTTTTTCTATTTCCAGGTAGAATGTTCCCTTGATTCTACTTCCTTATTCTGAGGTGTATTCAGTGTCATATGAGGTGTTCATTAATAAGCTACAGAAAAAGATAAGTCATAGCTGAGGAAAAGGGAAGGCAATGTAAACATCCTCTCTACAAGTTGACAAAATTAAAGACATGCAGGACCGCACCAAAAATTGAATGATTCAGGTATTTCTTTGTGGCCACTACTCCCCTTTTGAAGTTCATTTCCCTCTAAACATCTAAGGACTTACTTTGCATTCTTACATTGCAACGTCTTTGTTGATAACTTTTCAGTAATTCCATTAAAGCAAATCACAGGGTTGTCAAATCTTCAAGGATCAAAAGATCATGAGTTGACAAGTAGCAGATGCACAGAAAGAAGTTTTAAATAACGTGCATTCATTCCCCATGTGGAGTAAAGTAGAATACCTATTACTCCATGACAGTAAAAACCAGCCGGGAAATAACAGAGAATGGAGTTATGCCACGATATTTACCGTTTCTCTCACTTTTATGCAGTGAAGAATCAAAGAATTCAGAAGAAAGAAAACTCTTAGATTTTCAAACAAGCTGTTTCTGTTTAAGGACAGAAGTTTCTGTTAAAATTTAGTATAATTGTGATGTCACTGAGCACAGTGAAAGCTGCAGGCAAACAGAACATTCTCATTGTAATACCACTACTGTAGGCATATTTGAAACACTATAGCTTCTTCAGACTATAATTATAACTGTTTGTTGCTTCTGTGGTTTCAAAGATAATAGAAGTTGTTCACAAAATTTACACAACACTGATGTGTTGCATATAAAATATAGACAGTCACATGCAAAATATCCCATTATATATTTTCTCATAGAGAAAAACAGCTGAGAAACCTACAGACCATCAAATTATGACTCCAGTGTTTCATTACAAGCAATTAGACTCCAGAACCCAAAGATACAACCAAAATGCTTGGTATAATTTGGCTAATACTAGTTAAGAGCTGGGCCACAGGTGTTTAAATCTGCAGAAAAGTCCTGGTGGCTATAGGGTCTTATTACTTTACTTGTAATTCCTTCCATAGATGGAGCATCAAAGGTGGGACTGGGAAGAAAATATATATATTAAGTCTGAAGAGAGATTCAAAATTCCACTGGTTCATTCCACAAGCACTAAGTGAACGACTACACTGTGTTAGGCACAGTTCTTGCCTCAATGAACTCAAAATCCAGCAGGAGATGTGGCCATAAATTCATTCCTTCATCAAACACTGAACAGTGCAGTAAAGATATCAGCACAACCTGTTACTGATGTCATAGAACAGACTGCTTTTGTGTTCAAAGGACTGGGAAATTAAGAAGTTATCGCCAACAAATGACATTGATCTGGGTCTAGAAGAATTAAAAAGTAGTTTCCATACAGAAAAGGAAATCACTTGGCAGGAAATAAAGCCATGAAAGACAGGTTGAGGTCCTTTCCCTTAGAAAATTATGCTAAGGAGTTTGGACACTGTTTCCAGACAGTAGGAGCAATGGGGAGTGTTTGACGGCTCTAGGCAGAGTAGTTTCTGAGAAACCTCTTGTGGGAAGCACACCTAAAAAAAGTAGGCAAAAAATAAAAGACATATTTTTGTAATGCCTGGACAAGCTGTTGTAATAAAAGACTCCCCAGAATTCAGTCACAAAGAATCCAAGGAATTAAAGAGACTTGGAACAGACTTTTGCCCTGAGGTATCTGCAAATTCCTGGTGGCCTAGAACGTGAATTTCAATGAGTCATGCTTTAGTGACAGGACACAGAACTGAGGCCAAAGCAGAAACAGACATCAACACAACAAGGTAAATGGAAAAACTAAAATAAAATAATTAAAAAGTAAAAATAACCAAAAAAAAAAAACAGCAAAAAATAACTAACTGATAATCAAAGATATAATATGCAGCATCATACAACCAAAAGTTAGTCCTATGATGAGACTAATAGGGAACAAATCTCTGGCAAGAATAATCAAGGGGGGAAAAAATGAAAAAAACACAATACAAGGGATGAAAGGGGGACTTAATTAGTGATGCAGCACATCCTAAAAAGATAGTAAAAGAATATTATATCAACTTTGTTACAGTAAATTTGAATGAATCTGTGAAATGGACAAATTTCTAGAAAGATTTGTAATCTAACTTGTTCATGAAGACCTAGAAAATCTGAGTCACCTTAGAACCCTCCCAAGAAACTAAAAATGTTTAAAAATTTCTCCCCAAAGAGAAGAACCTTGTTGAAATTGTTCTTTTGATGTATTCTGCCATGGAGTCAAGGAACAGATTATTCCACTATTTTAGACAAGAGAGAAAAAGAAATATGCTCTAACATATTGGCTGAAACTAGCATATCCTTTATACTAAACCATACAGAGTCAGTTTGAAACAGAAAATTATGGGCCAATCTCACATGAAAAATATGAACAAAATAAATCCAGGGATGTATGAAGAAGATAACACATTATTAACAGATTATGATTATTCTATAAAAGCAGAGTGGATTCAACATTAGAAAATTATGAGATTGCTTTGTTATACTAAAAGATTAGAGTAGAAAATCAAAGGATGTAAACCCACACATCCAAGAAGCTCACCAAACTCTAAGTAGGATAAGTATAAAGAGATTCTCACCATGACACATTATAGCCAAATTTTCAAAAGACGTAACAAAGAGCAAATCTTCAAAATAGCATGTGAGAAGCAACTCATCACATACAAGTGATCCTCAATAAGATAATAAGCTGATTTCTTTTCATAACCATGGAGGTCAATAGGCAGTAAGATGACCTATTTAAGTGCTGACAAAAGAAAATTGTCAACCAAGAATTCTATATGTGGCAAAACTATTCTTCAAAAATGAAGGTGAAATTAAAATAAAATTTAAAAACTTGAGGGAGTTTGTCACTAGTAGACCTGGCTTATAAGAAATGTTAAAACTTCCTCTTGCAAGAGCACCGGAATCACAACTACCTGCTGAACAATCATCAACAGGAAGACACTGGAACCCCCCAAAAAAGATACCCCAAGACACAAGAGAAGCCGCAATGGGATGGTAGGAGGGGAGAAATCACAATAGAATCAAATCCCATAAGAGCTGGGTGGGTGACTCACAAACTGGAGAACAATTACACCACAGAAGTCCACCTACTGGAGCGAAGGTTCTGAGCCCCATATCAGGCTTCCCAACCTGGGGGTCTGACAATGAGAGGAGGAATTCCCAGAGAATCAGACTTTGAAGGCTAGTGGGATTTGATTGCAGGACTTCGACAGGACTGGAGGAAACAGAGACTCCATTCTTGGAGGGCACACACAAAGTAGTATGCACATCAGGACCCAAGGGAAGGAGCAGTGACCCCATAGGAGACTGAACCAGACCTACTTGCTAGTGTTGGAGGGTCTCCTGCAGTGGCAGGGGTGGCTGTGGCTCACCACAGGGACAAGGACACTGGCAGCAGAAGTTCTGGGAAGTACTCCTTTGCATGAGCCCTCCTGGAGTCTGCCATTAGCCCCATCAAAGAGCTGGGTAGGCTCCAGTGCTGGGTCGCCTCAGGCCAAACAACCAACAGGAAAGGAACCCAGCCCCACGCATAGGCAGAAAAGCAGATTAAAGTTTTACTGAGCTCTGCCCACCAGAGCAACACCCAGCTGTACCCACCACCAGTCCCTCCCATCAGGAAGCTTGCATAAACCTCTTAGATAGCCTCATCCACCAGAGAGCAGACAGCAGAAGCAAGAAGAACTACAATTCTGCAGCCTGTGGAACAAAAACTACATTCACAGAAAGATAGACAAAATGAAAAGGCAGAGGGCTATGTACCAGATGAAGGAACAAGATAAAACCCCAGAAAAAAAACTAAATGAAGTGGAGATAGGCAACATTCCAAAAAAAAATTCAGAATAATATAGTGAAGATGATCCAGGACCTCAGAAAGAGAATGGAAGCTGAGATCGAGAAGACAAAAGAAATGTTTAACAAAGACCTAGAAGAATTAAAGAACAAGCACCTAGAAGAATTAAAGAACAAACAAGCAGAGATGAACAATACAATAACTGAAATGAAAAATACACTAAAAGGAATCAATAGCAGAATAACTGAGGCAGAAGAACGGATAAGTGACCTGGAAGACAGAATGGTGGAATTCACTGCCATAGAACAAAATAAAGAAGAGGAATGAAGACAGCCTAAGAGACCTCTGGGACAACATGAAATGCACCAACATTCACACTATAGGGGAATGAGTGGGAGAAGAGAGAGAGGAAGGACCTGAGAAAATATTTGAAGATATTATAGTTGTAAACTTCCCTAACATGGGAAAGGAAATAGGCACCCAAGTCCAGGAAGCACAGAGAGTCCCAGGCAGGATAAACTCAAGGAGAAACATGCCGAGACACATAGTAATCAAACTGAAAAAAAATTAAAAGGCAAAGAAAAATTACTAAAAGCAACAAGGGAAAAACGACAAATAACATACAAGGAAACACCTATAAGGTTAACAGCTGATTTCTCAGCAGAAAGTCTACAAGCCAGAAGGGAGTGGCATGATATATTTAAAGTGATGAAAGGGAAGAAGCTACAACCAAGATTACTCTACAGAGCAAGGATCGCATTCAGATTCAACAGAGAAATCAAAAGCTTTACAGCCAAGCAAAAGCTAAGAGAATTCAGCACCACCAAAGCAGCTTTACAACAAATGCTAAAGGAACTTCTCTAAGTGCAAAACACAAGAGAAGAAAAGGACTTACAAAAACAAACCCAAAACAATTAAGAAAATGGTAATAGGAACATACTTATCGATAATCACCTTAAATGTGAATGGATTAAATGTTCCTACTAAATGACACAGGCTCATCGAATGGACATGAAAACAAGACACATATATATGCTGTCTACAAGAGACCCACTTCATACCTAGGGACACATACACACTGAAAGTGAGGGGATGGAAAAAGATATTCCATGCAAATGGAAATCAAAAGAAAGGTGGAATAGGAATACTCATATCAGATAAAATAGACATTAAAATAAAGAATGTTGCAAGAGACAAGGAAGGACACTACATAATGATCAAGGGATCAATCCAAGAAGAAGATATAACAATTATAAATATATATGCACCCAACATAGGAGCACCACAATACATAAGGCAAATGCTAACAGCTATAAAAGAGGAAATTGAGAGTAACACAATAATAGTGGGAGACTTTAACACCTCACTTCACCAAGGGGCAGATCATCCAGACAGAAAATTAATAAGGAAACACAAGCTTTAAATGACACAATAGACCAGATAGATTTAATTGATATTTATAGGACATTCCATCCAAAAACAGGAGATTACACTTTCTTCCCAAGTGCACATGGAACATTCTCCAAGATAGATCACATCTTGGGTCACAAATCAAGCCTCGGTAAATTTAAGAAAATTGAAATCATATCAAGCATCTTTCCCAACCACAACGCTATGAGATTAGAAACAAATTACAGGGAAAAAAACATAAAATCCACAAACACATGGAGGCTTAACAATACATTACTAAATAACCAAGAGATCACTGAAGAAATCAAAGAGGAAATCAAAAAATACTTAGAGACAAACGACAATGAAAACACGACGATCCAAAACCTATGCAATGCAGCAAACGCAGTTCTAAAAAGGAAGTTTATAGCAATACAATCCTACCTCAAGAAACAAGAAAAATCTCAAATAAACAATCTAACCTGACCCCTAAAGGAACTAGAGAAAGAAGAACAAACAAAACCCAAAGATAGTAGAAGGAAAGAAATCATAAAGATCAGACCAGAAATAAATGAAATACAAAGAAAACAATAGCAAAGATCAATAAAACTAAAAGCTGGTTTTTTGAGAAGATAAACGAAATTGATAAACCTTTAGTGAGTCTCATCAAGAAAAAGAGAGAGAGGATTCAAATCAATAAAATTAGAGATGAAAAAGGAGAAGTTACAACAGATACCACAGAAATACAAGGATCATGAGAGATTACTACAAGCAACTATATGCCAATAAAATGGACAACCTGGAAGAAATGGACAAATTCTTAGAAAGGTCTAACCTTCCAAGACTGAACCAGGATGAAACAGAAAATATGAACAGACCAATCACAAGTAATGAAATTGAAACCGTGATTAAAAATCTTCCAACAAACAAAAGTCCAGGACCAGAGGGCTTCACAGGTGAATTCTATCAAACATTGAGAAACACCCATCCTTCTCAAACTCTTCCAAAAAATTGCAGAGAAAGAAACATTCCCAAACTCATTCTATGAGGCCACCATCACTGATACCAAAACCAGACAAAGACACTACAAAAACAGAAAATTACAGACCAATATCACTGATGAATATAGATGCAAAAATCCTCAACAAAATATTAGCAAACAGAATCCAATAAAACATTAAAAGGATCATACACAATGATCAAGTGGGATTTATCCCAAGGATTCATGGATTCTTCAATATATGCAAATCAATCAATGTGATACACCATATTAACAAACTGAAGAATAAAAACCATATGATCATCTCAGTAGATGCCAAAAAACCTTTTGACAAAATTCAACACCCATTTATATAAAAACTCTCCAGAAAGTGGGCAACAAGGGAATCTACCTCAACATAATAAAGGCCATATACAACAAACCCACAGCAAACATCATTCTCAATGGTGAAAAACTGAAAGCATTTCCTCTCAGATCAGGAAGAAGACAAGGATGTCCACTCTTGCCACTATTATTCAACGTAGTTTTGGAAGTCCTAGCCACGGCAATCAGAGAAAAAAAAGAAATAAAAGGAATACAGATTGGAAAAGAAGAAGTAAAACTGTCACTGTTTGCAGGTGACATGATACTATATTGGAAAATCCTAAAGATACCACCAGAAAACTACTAGAGCTAATCAATGAATTTGATAAAGTTTCAGGATACAAAATTAATGCACAGAAATCTCTTGCATTCCTATACACTAACAACAAAAGACCAGAAAGAGTAATTAAGGAAACAATCCCATTCACCATTGCAATGCAACAAAAAGAATAAAATACCTAGGAATAAACTTACCCAAGGAGTTAAAAGACCTTTATGCAGAAAATTATAGGACACTGATGAAAGAAATCAAAGATGACACAGATGGAGAGATATACCATGATCTTGGATTGGAAGAATCAATACTGTGAAAATGACTCTGTTACCCAAAGCAATCTACAGATTCAATACAATCCCTATCAAATTACCAATGGCATTTTTTACAGAACTAGAGCAAAAAATCTTAAAATACGTATGGAGACACAAAATACCCTGAATAGCAAAAGCAATCTTGAGGGAAAGAAATGGAGCTGGAGGAGTCAGACTCCCTGACTTCAGACTATACTACAAAGCCACAGTAATCAAGACAATATGGTACTGGCACAAAACCAGAAATATACATCAGTGAAACAGGATAGAAAGCCCAGAGATAAACCTACACACCTATGGTCAATTAGTCTATGACAAAGGAGACAAGGATATACAATGGAGAAAAGACAGTCTCTTCAATAAGTGGTGCTGGGAAAACTGGACAGCTACATGTAAAAGAATGAAATTAGAACACTTCCTAACACCATACACAAAAATAAACTCAAAATGGATTAAAGACCTAAATGTAAGACTGGACACTATAAAACTCTTTGAGGAAAACATAGGAAGAAGACTCTTTGACATAAATCACAGGAAGACCTTTTTTGACCCACCTGCTAGAGTAATGGAAATAAAAACAAAACTAAAGAAATGGGACGTAATGAAACTTAAAAGCTTTTTCACAGCAAAGGAAACTATAAACAAGACAAAAAGGCAACCTTTAGAATGGGAGAAAATATTTCCAAATGAATCAACAGACAAAGGATTAATCTCCAAAATATATAAACAGTTCATGCAGTTCAGTATTAAGATAAACAAAAAACCCAGTCCAAAAATGGGCAGAAGTCCTAAACAGACATCTCTCCAAAGAAGACATACAGATGGCCAAGAAGCACAGGAACTGCTCAACATCACTAATTATTAGAGAAATGCAAATCAAAACTACAATGAGGTATCACCTCACACCAGTTAGAATGGGCATCATCAGAAAATCTACAAACAACAAATGCTGGAGAGGGTATGCAGCAAAGGGAACCCTCTTACACTGTTGGTGGGAATGTAAATTGATACAGCCACTATGGAGAACAGTATGAGGTCCTTAAAAAACTAAAAATAGAATTACCATATGACCCAGCAATCTCACTATTGAGCATATACCCAGAGAAAACCATAATTCAAAAAGACACATGCACCCCAATGTTCATTGCAGCACATTTACAATAGCCAGTCATGGAAGCAACCTAAATGCCTATTGACAGACAAATGGTCCATATATACACTGGAATATTACTCAGCCATAAAAAGGAACGAAATTGGGTCTTTTGTAGAGACATCAATGGACCTAGAGACTGTCATATAGAGTGAAGTAAATCAGAAAGAGAAAAACAAATATTGTATATTAACGCATATATGAGGAATCTAGAAAAATGGTACAGATGAACTGGTTTGCAAGGCAGAAATAGAGACACAGATGTAGAGAACAAATGTATGGACACCAAGGGGGACGTGGGGGAGGGGTGGTGGTGGTGGTGGAATGAATCTGGAGATTGGGATTGACATATATACACTAACATGTATAACATAGATAACTAATAAGAACCTGCTGTATAAAAAATATAAATAAAATAAAATTTAAAATAATAAAAAAAGAAATGCTAAAAGGAGTCCCCCAGGGACTTCCCTGGTGGCACAGTGGTTAAGAATCTGCCTGCCAATGCAGGGGACACAGGTTCAATCCCTGGTCTGGGAAGATCCCACATGCTGCAGAGCAACTAAGCCCATGTGCCACAACTACTGAGTCCACGAGCCACAACTACTGAGCCTGCATGCCACAACTACTGAAGCCCGTGCACCTAGAGACTGGGCTCCACAACAAGAGAAGCCACCACAATGAGAAGCTCCTGCACCGCAATGAAGAGTAGCCCCCTCTCACTGCAACTAGAGAAAGCCAAAGGGTAGCAACGAAGACCCAAGGCAGCCAAAACTAAATAAAGTAACAAATTTATTTTTTAAAAAAGGAGTCCCCCAGACTGAAATGAAAGGACCGTAGACAATAACTCAAAACCATATGAAGGGGCGAATCGGGAAGATGGCAGAAGAGTAAGACGCGATCACTTTCCTCCCCACAGATACACCAGAAATACATCTACCCGTGGAACAGCTCCTACAGAACACCTACTGAACGCTGGCAGAAGACTTCAGACCTCCCAAAAGGCAAGAAACTCCCCACGTACCTGGGTAGGGCAAAAGAAAAAAGAAAAAAACAGAGACAAAAGATTAGGGACGGGACCTGCACCAGTGGGAGGGAGCTGTGAAGGAGGAAAAGTTTCCACACACTAGGAAGCCCCTTCGCGGGGGGAGATTGTGGGTGGCAGAGGCGGGAAACTTCAGAGCCGCGGAGGAGAGCGCAGCCACCGGGGTGCGGAGGGCAAAGTGGAGAGATTCCCACGCGGAGGATCGGTGCTGACCCGCACTCACCAGCCCGAGAGGCTTGTCTGCTCACCCGCCGGGGCGGGCGGGGCTGGGAGCTGAGGATACGGCTTCAGTCTGGAGAGGACTGGGGTTGGCGGCGTGAACACAGCCTGCAGGGGTGCACCACGGCTAGCCGAGAGGGAGTCCGGGGAAAAGTCTGGGGCTGCCGAAGAGGCAAGAGACTTTTTCTTCCCTCTTTGTTTCCTGGTGCATGAGGAGAGAGGCTTAAGAGCGCTGCTTAAAGGAGCTCCAGAGATGGGCGCGAGCCGCGGCTAACAGTACGGACCCCAGAGACAGGCATGAGATGCTAAGGCTGCTGCTGCCACCACCAAGAAGCCTGTGTGCGAGCACAGGTCACTCTCCACACCTCCCTTCCGGGTAGGCTGTGCAGCCCGCCACTGCCAGGGTCCCGGGATCCACGGTCAACTCCTCCGGGAGAAGGCACGGCACACCTCAGGCTGGTGCAACGTCACGCCGGCCTCTGCCGCCGCGGGCTCGCCCCGCATCCGCCCCCCTCCCTCCCCCCGGCCTGAGTGAGCCAGAGCCCCCAAATCAGCTGTTCCTTTAACCCCGTCCTGTCTGAGCGAAGAACAGACGCCCTCCGGCGACCTACACGCAGAGGCAGGGCCAAATCCAAAGCTGAGCCCCGGGAGCTGTGCGAACAAAGAAGAGAAAGGGAAATCTCTCCCAGCAGCCTCAGAAGCAGCGGATTAAAGCTCCACAATCAACTTGATGTACCCTGCATCTGTGGAATACATGAATAGACAATGAATCATCCCAAATTGAGGAGGTGGACTTTGAGAGCAAGATTTATTATTTTTTCCCCTTTTCCTCTTTTTGTGAGTGTGTATGTGTATGTTTCTGTGTGAGATTTTGTCTGTATAGCTTTGCTGTCACCATTTGTCCTAGGGTTCTATCCATCCTTTTTAAAAAAATTTTTTTCTTAATAATTATTTTTTATTTTAATTATTTTATTTTATCTTACTTTTTATTTTATCCTCTTTCCTCTCTCTTTCTTTCATTTCTTTCTTCCTTCCTTCCTCCCTCCCTCCCTCTCTGCCTCCCTCCCTCTCTCTCTCTTTCTTTCTTTCTTTCTTTCTTCTTTCTGCTTTTTCTCCCTTTTATCCTGAGCCGTGTGGATGAAAGGCTCTTGGTGCTGCAGCCAGGAGTCAGTGCTGTGCCTCTGAGGTGGGAGAGCCAACTTCAGGACACTGGTCCACAAGAGATCTCCCAGATCCACATAATATCAAATGGCAAAAATCTCCCAGAGATCTCCATCTCAACACCAGCACCCAGCTTCACTCAACCACCAGCAAACTACAGTGTTGGACACCCTATGCCAAACAACTAGCAAGACAGGAACACAACCCCACCCATTAGCAGAGAGGCTGCCTAAAATCATAATAAGTCCACAGACACCCTAAAACACACCACCAGATATGTACCTGCCCACCAGAAAGACAAGATCCAGCCTCATCCACCAGAACACAGACACTAGTCCCCTCCACCAGGAAACCTACACAACCCACTGAAACAACTTTAGCCACTGGGGACAGACACCAAAAAACAATGGGAACTATGAACCTGCAGCCTTCAAAAAGGAGACCCCAAACAAAGTAAGATAAGCAAAATGAGAAGACAGAAAAACACACAGCAGATGAAGAAGCAAGATAAAAACCGACCAGACCCAACAAATGAAGAGGAAATAGGCAGTCTACCTGAAAAAGAATTCAGAATAATGATAGTGAAGATGATCCAAAATCTTGGATATAGAATAGAGAAAATGCAAGAAACATTTAAGAAGGACCTAGAAGAACTAAAGATGAAACAAGCAATGATAAACAACACAATAAATGAAATGAAAAATACTCTAGATGGGATCAATAGCAGAGTAACTGAGGCAGAAGAATGGATAAGTGACCTGAAAGATAAAAGAGTAGAAATAACTACTGCAGAGCAGAATAAAGAAAAAAGAACGAAAAGAACTGAGGACAGTCTCAGAGACCTCTGGGGCAGCATTAAACGCACCAACATTCGAATTATAGGGGTTCCAGAAGAAGAAGAGAAAAAGAAAGGGACTGAGAAAATATTTGAAGAGATTATAGTTGAAAACTTCCCTAATATGGGAAAGGAAATAGTTAATCAAGTCCAGGAAGCACAGAGAGTCCCATACAGGATAAATCCAAGAAGAAACACGCCAAGACACATATTAATCAAAGTGTCAAAAGTTAAATACAAAGAAAACATATTAAAAGCAGTAAGGGAAAAATAACAAATAACACACAAGGGAATCCCCATAAGGTTAACAGCTGATCTTTCAGCAGAAACTCTGCAAGCCAGAAGGGACTGGCAGGACATATTGAAAGTGATCAAGTGGTGTTTATTCCAGGAATGCAAGGATTCTTCAATATACACAAATCAATCAATGTGATAAACCATATTAACAAATTGAAGCAGAAAAAACATATGATCATCTCAATAGACGCAGAGAAAGCTTTCAACAAAATTCAACACCAATTTATGGTAAAAACCCTGCAGAAAGTAGGCATAGAGGGAACTTTCCTCAACATAATAAAGGCCATATATGACAAACCCACAGCCAACATCGTCCTCAATGGTGAAAAACTGAAAGCGTTTCCACTAAGATCAGGAACAAGACAAGGTTGCCCACTCTCACCACTCTTATTCAATATAGTTTTGGAAGTTTTAGCCACAGCAATCAGAGAAGAAAAGGAAATAAAAGGAATCCAAATCAGAAAAGAAGAAGTAAAGCTGTCACTGTTTGCAGATGACATGATATTATACATAGAGAATCCTAAAAGATGCTACAGAAAACTGTTAGAGCTAATCAATGAATTTGGTAAAGTAGCAGGGTACAAAATTAATGCACAGAAATCTCTGGCATTCCTATACACTAATGATAAAAAACCTGAAAGTGAAATCAAGAAAACAGTCCCATTTACCATTGCAACAAAAAGAATAAAATATCTAGGAATAAACCTACCTAAGGAGACAAAAGACCTGTATGCAGAAAATTATAAGACACTGATGAAAGAAATTAAAGATGATACAAATAGATGGAGAGATATACCATGTTCTTGGATTGGAAGAATCAACATTGTGAAAATGACTCTACTACCCAAAGCCATCTACAGATTCAATGCAATCCCTATCAAACTACCACTGGCATTTTTCACAGAACTAGAACAAAAAATTTCACAATTTGTACGGAAACACAAAAGACCCCGAATAGCCAAAGCTATTGAGAACGAAAAACAGAACTGGAGGAATCAGGCTCCCTGACTTCAGAGCATACTACAAAGCTACAGTAATCAAGACACTATGGTACTGGCACAAAAACAGAAATATAGATCAATGGAACAGGATAGAAAGCCCAGAGATAAACCCATGCACATATTGTCACCTTATCTTTGATAAAGGAGGCAGGAATGTACAGTGGAGAAAGGACAGCCTCTTCAATAAGTGGTGCTGGGAAAACTGGACAGGTACATGTAAAAGTATGAGATTAGATCACTCCCTAACACCATACACAAAAATAAGCTAAAAATGGATTAAAGACCTAAATGTAAGGCCAGAAACTATTAAACTCTTAGAGGAAAACATAGACAGAACACTCTATGACATAAATCACAGCAAGATCCTTTTTGACCCACCTCCCAGAGAAATGGAAATAAAAACAAAAATAAACAAATGGGACCTAATGAAACTTCAAAGCTTTTGCACAGCAAAGGAAACCATAAACAAAACCAAAAGACAACCTCAGAATGGGAGAACATATTTGCAAATGAAGCAACTGACAAAGAATTAATCTCTAAAATTTACAAGCAGCTCATGCAGCTCAATAACAAAAAAACAAACAACCCAATCCAAAAATGGGCAGAAGACCTAAATAGACATTTCTGCAAAGAAGGTATACAGACTGCCAACAAACACATGAAAGAATGCTCAACATCATTAATCATTAGAGAAATGCAAATCAAAACTACAATGAGATATCATCTCACACCAGTCAGAATGGCCATCATCAAAAAATCTAGAAACAATAAATGCTGGAGAGGGTGTGGAGAAAAGGGAACACTTTTGCACTGCTGGTGGGAATGTGAATTGGTACAGCCACTGTGGAGAACAGTATGGAGGTTCCTTAAAAAACTACAAATAGAACTACCTTATGACCCAGCAATCCCACTATTGGGCATATACCCTGAGAAAACGATAATTCAAAAAGAGTCATGTACCAAAATGTTCATTGCAGCTCTATTTACAATAGCCAGGAGATGGAAACAACCTAAGTGCCCATCATCAGATGCATGGATAAAGAAGATGTGGCACATATATACAATGGAATATTACTCAGCCATAAAAAGAAATGAAATTGAGCTATTTGTAATGAGGTGGATGGACCTAGAGTCTGTCATAGAGAGTGAAGTAAGTCAGAAAGAGAAAGACAAATATCGTATGCTAACACATATATATGGAATTTAAGGAAAAAAATGTCATGAAGAACTTAGGGGTAGGACAGGAATAAAGACAGACCTACTAGAGAATGGACTTGAGAATATGGGGAGAGGGAAGGGTAAGCTGTGACAAAGCGAGAGAGTGGCATGGACATATATACACTACCAAACGTAAAATAGATAGCTAGTGGGAAGCAGCCGCATAGCACAGGGAGATCAGCTCGGTGTTTTGTGACCACCTAGAGGGGTGGGATAGGGAGGGTGGGAGGGAGGGAGACGCAAGAGGGAAGAGATATGGGAACATATGTATATGTATAACTGATTCACTTTGTTATAAAGCAAAAACTAGCACACCATTGTAAAGCAATTATACTCCAATAAAGATGTAAGAAAAAAAAACCATATGAAGCAATAAAGAGCAACAATAAAATAAACTATACAGCAAACATAACCATGAGTAGTAATGCATATTTGACATATAACTCCTCTTTTTTTTTCCTTTTTTCCCTATATTATTCGGAAGACAAATGCATAAAAGAATAATTATAAATAATTATAAAGTTATGTTAAGGGGTTGGAGATGGAGCTATAAATGAAGACAGACTTTCTATACAATTGAAGAATGGTCTGAATAAATTTTTATCCAAAGAATAATAACCAGTGGAGGGACTTGACTTATCAGATAGCAAGACTTATTACAAATATACAGTAATTAAGACAGTGTGGCATTAGTGTGGAGATAATCTTATAGACCAATGGAACAGGACAGAGATTCCAGAAAAAGATCTACACACCTAGATGTAAACCTGACATATGAGAGAGAACTAGCATTGTAAATCAGTGGCAAAAGATGAATTTATCATTAAAATATGCTGGGACAACTGATGATCCATATGCAAAAAAAAAGTATATCTTCAACCATATAAACAATCAATTCCAGATGGATCAAGTACTTAAACTGGAAAAGCAAGAGTTTAAAACTTTAAAAGAGGCTATAGGAAAATGTATTTATCACTTCAGGGTAATAAATAGTTTTTAAATCAAGCAGAAAGCATAAACCAAAAAGGAAAAGAGTGAAAAAGGATTGCTGCTGTCCAGAATAAATGTTAAAATCTTACAAATTCATATGAAAAAGTCAAATAGCCCATTAAAAATGGGAAGATATAACGAAAAGTTTTCCAAAGAATATGAATGGTAAACATAGGAAAAATTCTTAATGTCAATAGCAATCAAGCAATGTGTATTGAAACTACTGTGAACTACAATGTCATGTCCAAACAGACTGGCAAATATTCAGGAGTCTGAAAACTCCAGGTGTTGGTAATATACTGACTAAAGATGCGTCTCATACACTGCTGATGTTGAATAAAATAGAATAGATTGGTAAAACTACTTTAAAAAATAATTTGGAATTGCTCGGTAAAGGTGCATTTGTGCATACCCAGCACCACCACTTATAGGTATATATCCTGGAGAAGTTCTTGAATACATGAACAGGAACAAATTTATACAAAAACATTTATAGTGACACATTTTTTGTAATAACAAATGAATCCAAATGTCCAACAGCAGTAGAATAAAAAAATAAATTGAAATGCATTCATTTTTTATTGAGATAAAATTGGTAAATAACATTGTATAAGTTTCAGGTGTACAACATTGTAATTCGATATTTGTTGGAATACAACAGTAAAACACAAATTACAGATAAATCATCAACATAAATGGATCTCTAAAACATAATTTCAAGTCACAGAGTAATATATTATGATTCCTTTTATATAAAGTACAAAAGAAGGCAAAACAAGATAAGATAAAGATTCATATTTTTATAAGTATATACACATACCATTTCTGCATAGATTAATACACATATATGATAACTTTAAGGAAAACAAGGGATTAATTAACATAATTCAGGATAGCAGTTACCTCTGAGGCAGAGGAAGGGGACTTCAACTGAGCAGAAACTCACAAAACATAGGCTTTCAAGTGAAAAGGTAGTATCTTATTTCTTAGGCTGAATTATGAGCAGTGGTCATTTTCTTCTTTTTAAAATGCTACTTATATATATTACATACATTCTTGTAGTATGCTCTATTTCACCATATTAAGTATTATATTCACAATAAAATACAAAACACTTTGTTCACAGTAAAAAGTAAAAACAGAAAGAAAGTCTGAGTAAGAGAAATGGATCAAGTCTAGATTCTAAAATGATTATCCTGGTGGACATACAGAAGAGAGACATTGATGGCTTCTACTATCGAGAAGGGAGAAAATGAGGTTCTAACCAGGGCAGTGCCAATCAAGGGCAGATTTAGAAGAGAAACCTTGTGAACACATAACTGACAGAATAGATAAGAGGATATTGATGTGTTTTGTGCCTGGCTTATTGTTAGGATGGTGATGATGACCAAAGAGAACTGTAGGGAAGCTCTATTTGAAGGGTGAGAGAAAGAATAAGAGTAACCAACAGAAAGATAGACTCAGAAGAGAACAACGTCCCAAAAGCCAAGTGAGGATTAGGAAGTTTGGACGGGATAGCTTCAACCACTGTAGCGTATGTTCTAAGGTCATCTGCTTATGAAATATACAGGGATATTTTTCTGGACTTGGGGTGAAAGGACAGGTTATGGAATAGCAGCTGTGGGAGAAACAATGGGGAAAAAACAGAGACAAAAAAATGACTGAACAGCAATGAGAGCCCAGCTGAGGTTCGATGGCATGAATCTGTAGGACAGCCAGCTGGCACAATTCGTGACCTACTCCCACAATCTTGGTCATCACTGAGTGGTTATCAAGGCTGCGAGTATTTTCATGTTCAAAACATACAGACACACACATGCAAGCACTCATACTTGTACTCACACACTCCAAATTTGGACTAAATAATTTGTTAGAGGTCTATCAAAAACCAGAGACCACAGTACGGAGGAGACTGTAAAATCCTTTACATTAAGCAATAAAATTGCCATGGATAGATAACGAAGCATTTGCATCTAGGCACAGCTTCTTCAGGATTCTAGTTGGTCAGAATTTCTGGGAAAACTTTAAAAAGAAAGGTTAGTGGGATGAATTACAGCCCCAGCTGCAGCAGTTGACTCTGAGGTAGTTCCCTTTCTTTCACTTATGTTAGACCCACCTCCCCTTCGGTTTGCACTCTGGTTGGTCCAGGTGGCTTACCTGGTAGTTTGACCCAGGTCCTCATCTCTGGGCTCTGTTTCCATGTCCTTCTCGAGCCGTAGTTCTTATACTTGCCCTTCACAAGTACAAGTTACAGTGGGCAGGAGAGGCACACATATTTCCCATTGTGTAACAGTACCCCTACCTTTTTTTATGAGAACCATGGTCAATTATAAGGGGAACCCAAAGTAATGCGACAGCAATGTGACTTTGAGTTTACTGTGTTTTACTATGATCCCTGATGGAGGCATCCTTATCTGAGAACCAGGTCCTCAAGACCTACAGAGCCCAATGTTGCAGAGACAGGAAGATTGACCTGTGAGTTACTAGGAGTGATGAAGAGGAGGACCCCTCCCACTTCTACCCCTAAATTCCCAGACCCATGTATTTTATCTACTGAGGTCACAGTCATTTGCTGCAAAGTGCTTCCTTGGTCCAAGGTAATGTTATGCAGGATTGCCTGCCAGTAAACCAGACACTCAATGAACCCTCAGAGAGTGGTGCTGGCCAAGGACCTCCAAGCAGAAAAGGCAACCCCATACCTGGAGTAGGAGGGAATCCAGTCGAGAAGAAACACTATAGAAAGGGTCTGATGTAGTCAATAGCCGACAAGTAGCTTGTTGGTGTCCTCAAGGGATATTACTGTACCAGGGTCTGACAATAATTAGTCATAATGGGAAATTCTGGCTCTTCAAGGATCCTGTTATCTCCATTGCTACAAGCGGGTTCAGACATACTCCCCTGTTTCTTTCTGGAACATGCTAACCAAGTCCTGCATATCACTATCCTTTTCCCAGTCGGCCTGTGCTGAGATTTGCAAAATTATAGGTCTGGGGCCAAGAGGGGAGTTGAGGGAAGAGGAGGAAAAACAGTGTCTTGTAAGAGACCTATCTCATTTGAAGGTTCTTCGTGTTTTTCAAGCAAGAGGAGAATCTCTAACTTCCAGCAAGAATTAAGCCACTTCTACAGAACCCGGGGTTTCAGGGAAATTGGCAAATTCAAGCTTCTCAAACACTTTTACCCAGAAATCCCTGCCCAGATCCCATTTGCTTCTTATCAGAGCCTAACTTTGACACAGGAGACTTGTCTATTCTGAGAATTTAGTCTTCTCCACAATTCAGCCACTTTTACAATTAAATATAAAGTAACCAAACAATGTCTGATCATCAGCTGTGTGTGACCTTCTACTACAGAAGATGAGAGCCTCAAATGCTTACAAGAAGGCCTTCTGGCTAACACTTTGCTTTAAACTATTGATTAATAGATCTGAGCCTGTCATTTTCTCTCTTCATTGGATCAGTAGCCCTTAGCAGTAGCCATCTAGTTCCACAGTCCTTACAGTTACTGTTTTCCCCATATCTCTTAAATACCTGAGACTTTGCACAAATTATTACATCCCTTCTACCTGTACTGTATCCCAGTTCATTACAGATGAAAGTCTTAGCAATGGCACTGCCACAGTATAACTGGAATGATCAATATTCCCCCTTCCAGTAGTGGCGGGGTGCACATTGCCTGCCATCTAGCCAACAAGGACTCCAACTTCAGAATCCCATCCTTACAAGTTGCTTTCTAAGACCACATCTCCTTTCAGCAGTCTTAGGTTAGGTTCCCTAGAAGCAGAGCTTAAGAAGGGGCTTCTGGTTTAGGTTATTTTTTGAGTGAGTGCTCTCAAAAGAAAGGGACTGAGGGAGGAAGGGGAGGGCAGAGGAAGAAACTAAGAAAGGATGTGGTCTCGGCTTCGGTTTGTTCCCATACGAAGTTCTGGAGCACAAATTGTACCACAGAGTTGGTCACAGTTTGAGGCAAAACTACACCACTTTTCTACCCCTGTGTCAGACAGTCATTGTCTATAGTCTGTCCCAGGAGGGGCAGTGCTGGAGGTGGGTGTGTAGACTTCCTGGTGAGGCACCTCCTGGTCAAGGGCATTTCTGCCGAGAAGGCACAGCTGTGAATGGCTATCAGCCTACACCCATGGCAGTTAGGCATTGGATGCCTCAGAGTATGCAAGGGATCCAACAGCATGGCAACAACAGCATCCACTAAACTACCACGTCTTAAGATATCCTTAGTGTCACAAAGTACAGTAACACAGAAGAGCAATTCCATGAAATCAAACCATAAATTTAAAGCCATGCAGTGGTGTGCCAGAACCGGCTTCTATTAGCCCACAAGAATTGATTATTCACATGTCTTCCCAGCTCGGCATTCAGTGATGTCATGTTGGGAGCTTGAAACTGTCCATGGTGGGAGTACTTACACCATGGAAACTGGCAAAAGCTACGCACCAGGCCCTTTTTATGGGGGGTGGGGGAAAGGGGGTGGATGATCAAGTTGTTAAACATTTACCAGCACGCCACTGATGGTGCAAGATAAGAATTGTTATTCCTGATTTTAAGTATGAGGAAAATAAGCTAAGAAAGAGCAATTAAGTGACAGATTTAGAATTAAAATCTATTTCTATCTGACTTTATTATAACAGGAATATTAGGTTTAGTTTAACATACATTTATCGAGTAGCAACCATGTGCCAGGCATTGTTGTCAACTAAGACACATTCTCAATCCACAAAAGAAATGGAATGAGAGTTCAATCTTTGGGAAACCAAGAACATGATATCTAGGGAATTTGATTGAATTTTTTCTAGCTATTTTCATGTCTTTGAGATTTTAATAATGTTCTAAAGATTTTTCCCTTTTCAATCTATAATATGAAGATTTAAAATATCTAATCTTAATGCCTCAGTTTATGAGATACGTATGCAAAAGCACTTTGGAAATGCAGAAAGCTTAATACAAATGGATGAATTGTTAATAAGAAAATCAATAGTGAAGATAACAGCCCTTTTTCAAATGGCTGAAGGAATAGATCCCTTGGAGTGAAGATAAGGAGGACTCCAAATACCCTTCTTAAATTGAGTCAAGGCCACTTTTTCTTGTCGTGTTCAATTGAAGTGGAATAATTTTTTCAGGCTCTTGTTTTCACAATGACTTTTCAATGTGGTCGGAATCCTTCTGGCCCTGAAGAAATGAGCAGCTCTTCTCTCTTCCAACATTTGACTCCATCACCTCTTCAGAGCCAGAACTGGAGTTGTTCTGAAGGAAGTGTTTGCAGACTAAGGAAGCTCCAGCTGTTGGTGGTACATGCATTCAGGGAAGGTTGTGGAGTCCAGGCCCTTCATCTTTTTGGGTGTTTGGTGATTTGCTGATTTCAAGACTCTCATATTTCAAATCTTCTCTTCTGTTCCTCACTTTCCTTCTCTCACATCTTTGTCTAGAAGTTGCCCCCCATCTGTCCCAGGAACTCCACTTCATTTTTCATCCTAGCTATCCTTGCTGGCTCCTCTTCTCACTCCTTCTGTCAGAATAATACGTTATCATCGTAGTGTCATTGATCTCCAATGCTGCAAACATTGCTGGCTTTCGAGAGCATGGATATTCTGATGGGACTTCCCTGGTGGCCCAGCGGTTAAGACTCTGCACCTCCACTGCAGGGGGCGCGGGTTCGATCCCTGGTCGGGGAACTAGGATCCTGCGTGCCTCATGGTGCAGCCAAAAAATAAATTTAAAAAAAAAAAGGAAAAAAAGGAAGGAGAGAAAATAAAAGACAATTTGCTATTACCATAATGAAATGTACAATCACAGCATCAGGAACAGTCGTAATGCTGGCAAAAACACCAATCTGATCTGAGCACCCGACTGGTTCTTAGAGAAACCAATCCATGAGTACAAACGTTCACACACACACACATACACACACACACATGCAGCATATGATTATAAACCTTTTCCTTAACTGAACAAAGAAAAGGCAACAAAAATCTTCAAAGGGCTTGTTCTTTCTGGGTCAAATTTCATAAGACTGCTATCAAAGCAGGTTGTATATGAGAGACAAGGAAGGTTATAGATGAGAGACAAAGACAAAAAAAATTCACTTGCTCCAAGAATTTGCTGAACGATTTCATTTTGTTGAATTCCACCCATTAAAACATGTATTTAAATCCTAACAATGACTGACAGACATTTGGAAAGCAAAAGTAAAAGTTGACCTGCAGACAGTTCAAATTTGCCATATGCTTGCTGTCACCATTAACAGTCTGTAGACCATCCTAATTTATGCTTCAGTGAACTAACCTGATGTATTTTAAAGAATGTGAATACCTGTTTATTTTTCAAATAAGGCATTTTATTTTTCCTTATTACTCATATGTATGACAGCAATGATAAATGATTAAGGGCAAATTTAAGAGAGTTGGAAGCGGAGAGAATGGGTTTTCCCTCCTATGACCTATCACAAATGTTTTCTACTTAAATGATTGTCTCACTGAGGAAATTCTCAAAAAGTATTCATCAGGGACAATTTCAGAAATAAAAGTTATTTCCTTCAACACAGCCTAACAGAATTTTAAAAGGAACTTATTAGTGTTTAGGAATCACTATAGTTTAAATGGTGTGTGTATATATACAAATTACTAAACATACACTTTTTTTAACCTGTCTAATTTTTTGCCTTTTTAAAAAGAATTTTCTTACTCTCTCATGTGTTTAAGCGACCACATATCATATTAACTAGATGCCCTTTCCTTTTCTTTCATGAAACTATATTTCTTAAGCATTATTGTAGATGGAAGGAATTTCTGATGGAAGGGAAAAGAGCTTTGGTTGTTTTTAAATTTGATAACTTCAGTCCAAATCTCCTCATCCTTTTCTCTTTGTGCATTTAAGGATAGGTCTTCAACTTTTCCAGTTTTAATCAGATAGCCCAGTTGGTCATGTTTATGGTAAAAATGTCATTAAAGCCTGAGTAAATAAAATAATTAAGAGATTTACTAATTAATTTTTAAATATTCTAGATTCTGAGCAAGGGCTATAGATTGTTATACAGTCTTTGTCTCTTTTGCTTTTAACATAATGGTTGCTGTGTGGTAATGCTCAATAAATGAATTTTAATTAGTTACTAATAGTTATTTATAAGTTATATGTATTCTGCTTTTAAAGCCACCATATTTATGTCAAAATATTCTAAAACCATCAAACCAACCATCTAACACATGCATAACCATTAATTATCTTAAAATAAAATATTTTGTTGCTTGCATTTTAGCAAACTTTACTTTTCAGGTATCTCTTCTGATGGCATTTAAGGTATGAATCATGAAAATAATAAATAACTTGCAGTGGGTCGTAGAAATTACACATGAAAATAGAATAAAAATGGTTTAATTACAGGCTTGTGCTTGTGGTCACACTGATGGACAAAGCCCTTGGGAATATTAGAAAGCTGATCTACCCCTCGCCCAACAGCATCTACCTGGATTTTCACTGCAAAACCTCCTTGTCCCTTAAATTCACGAGAAGAGGAGAGTAGGAATGATGCACCACTTCATCTGAAGCACCAGCAAGGCTCTCGGTTCATCTGTAGAAGCGAAGCCCTGGGCAGCTGGCACCCTTCCACAGGGAGCTACAAACACCACTTTGCCACATTGCAAGTTTCCTCAGGCAACAGATGTCTTGTAGCTGCCGTGCAGGTCTCCAACTCTACCAAGCCACCTGGACAACATATTTAATGTACCGACAATGCTTCTGTCACCACTTGGGAAAGATTTTTTAACTTTTATTTAATTTTTTTCTCCCAACACCTTCATGATCAGTGAAATTTGGCTTCGGATTGCAAAAATTTGTATTCAAAAATGTAAGGGGAAAATCAAAAGCCTCTCACTTCTCCCCATCCCCCAACTTCCCCCAAGGATTCCAGAAAAAAATTCATTCATCTTCTGTATCATGACAATTACATTTTATTCTTTAAAAATCGAACGTTTCCAAAGAGTAGTTTTGCTGAACCACTGCACAGAAAAGTTAAACAACGAACTGCTAAATGGCTCACTCTCCTGCTTGGCTCTGACAGCACCAAACTTTAACGTGCCTCCACCACAACTTTAAACTGTGGGTGCAATCCTCTTAGAACATTATCTGGAAAACATTCTGACTTTTTCGGCTGCTAAAGTGATACTTACAGTACCGTTGTGTCTGTTTAGTTTAAAAATGAGGTTGATAACGATAATGTTTTTCCTAAGATGATCTTCTACTTTTTAATGATAGCCGTAGTTTCCCCTACATAAATGACTAAATCCTTACAGAATCTTGGTCTTGATTAGCACTCCTGCTAGTAAAATTTCACATACTAAATCAGCACCAGCTGTAGCAAGCAAGAAAGAAAAAGGCAAGTGTAAATGTTCCATATGCCCCACCAAATTGGCATCTGTGTCAGTAACCCTTTTTTTTTAAACTATTGTATACATACATTCTCTTAAGTGTTTTGTTCACAAAATACTGCTAACAAAATTCCTCTGTTGGCATCTCAAGGAAAGAGCCTGTCCTTGGTATCAGTCAACTGCACAAAATACAATTTCTCCTTCTCCTCTTGTGGTCACAGACACACCTGAATGTTCTATGTATACAAGTTGCTTCAAGTTAGTGAACCTTTATTTTGACATCTGTTCCCTGTAATATGACACTGCAGTGCTCTTATAAAGCTGCTTTACAGTTGGAGTTTAACTGGTAGCAACACTAAACAATGTCAGAGAGACAATCAAATTATGTTGGTCACCTGGAAGGTATCTCAGAGACCAGGCTCAAAACAAATAACCTGGAACGTGCTGATGGAAGACAGCATTGGTGATCACTCTCACCTTGTCGGCCCTATTTTCTTCCCATTATGAAGGGTCTCTTCACACATAGATATAAATAGATATAAATAAAGATATAGATACATCAGAAATAATCCCAAAGCTGTATCTAAGATGGTACATTATGCTACTTTAGGTGGTTTTCAATACCTTATCCATTGGGACCTTACTGATTGTCTGAAATCCAGTAAATATAGTTCTTCAGGAACATATTCAAACCATCAGTATGAATCCTACAATAGCCATTAGAAAGCTACAAACATAGAAGAGTGTACTAATTAAATGGTCTACATATAAGGAGTATCAGTTGGCCATGTCCCAGAGATAGCTGCCATACAGAGGAAAAAATACGTTTAAGTATTTTCTCCTCTGTTTGGAACCTGGTTATCCTGGTAGGCCAGCGTATACGGAAGAGAGAACACCCTTTTCTTTGTGACACTCATTGATTCCTGCTCATGCGTCCCCACAAGGGTTGATACTTTGTGTTGCTCTTGTTTACCTCCATGTCTGCCTCTCTGGATTTGACTATAAGCTCCTTGAGATAGTTTCTCTGTAGTCCTATATCTGTCCTACTGGAGTAGCAGAGTTTAGCAAATACCCAGCAAATGTCTGCCCACATCAAAATGGTTAAGGAATGCTCAAAGTTTTTGTTAAAAGCTAAATGAACCGGTCGATGAAGAGCTTACCAATTGGGATCAAATGACCCAACTACATAATGACAAGGGGAAATGGATGAAAATTTCCTTTGTTTCCCTGATGTTTCCCTGCTATATAAACTTCCTTTCATCAGGTGTTATCATATGGGTATTGAGATTTAGTGAAAGTTGCTCTTGATAGCTCATTTATATCTAAGGGTAAAAATCAGAAGGCATTTTGGTTACAAGTTAAAAATCTCTTGGATTTTAAGATCCAGTTTACCTAAATTCTTAGTGAAAAATTTTAGAGAAGGGCATGTGGGAAAATCTACAACTACGATATATCTTGCAAAGTGCTTTTATAAAATATGAAAATTCATTCTCTTAGAAACATGTAGCTTCCCTTACAAGACAATGGCTTCTCTCCCTGGTACTGTTAGTAGTCCAACAAATCTGCTAGCCTCCTCTCAGGGAAGCTGTGAGAGGAATTCCCGTAGTGGGAAGTTTGGATGAGACAATCTAATGTTTATATACATGAAATTCAACTACACTTACCAACCGTATAGTGATCTTGCAGCTGTTGTAATGATTATACTGAACTGATTCTTAAAACATTTGGTCCTATTATAGTTGACAGCAGCAGTGGTAAAATCTGTATTATCTGCTAACCTTTATGATCCCAGAAAGTAAGCACAGTTGTTTGTATCTCTATGTTCCTGAATATCAGCACGGTAATACAGAGTATATATTTTTTATATGACTGCTGAATACATGACTTTTTTTTGAACAACTGATTTCTTACATGGTTGCCCGCTTGGTCTGTAATTGGTATGCTTATTTTAATACAGTTGTATGGATGATAAATTACACACTGATATGGGATTTCCCCAGATGACAGACAAGTATTAAAATGAACTTGGAGAGTCAATCAGTCAGGAAGTCCTTTCTGAGAACTCCGTGTGTGTGCTGTCCTACTACATTTCATAATATAGAGTCATCAGCCCAAAAGAAGAAGGACAGTTGCCGGTGCAAGCCAGGATGGCATCAAGCTGGCATCTGGTTGCTTTATGCCTGTGTCTGCTTGTTAAATATTTTTAACATCAACTTTGGTTCCTGATCCAAGGCAGTTTGTGAGAGTGTTGAGAAGGTACCATGCAATTATCATCTTAAAATAATTAGGCAATAGAGGAATATGAAAAACAGTGTAGTTTATACAATGCTTACAAGGAGTTCATAGAAAATGGTCGTGGTGACATATGGAATTTTCATTCGGGGCACTGGCCTTCAGATTTCAAGGTGATGCTTGGACTAATCCTGTCTATGTATATCGGGGACTGAGGGCTACCAGTTGTCATTGCCTTTTATAATTCCATAGGCTCTGCTCACCAGAAGCTATCTCATTCTCTGGAGATGCACGCCCGGGTACTTTGTGGTGGGTGGTTGCTTCTTAAAAGGCCACAGCCAGGTCACACATGATTTAAAGTGCTACTTTATTTAAGACAATTTTCAAGGGTTTCTTCTCCCTTTGCTATCTATGATTGCCCCATTTCGGTTTGCCATAGAACAGCTGTTTTGATATCCCGCATTTACCCATTCTCCACATGCATCCAGCCCAGAGGGATTGTTAAGCAGATCATTGTTTTAATTCTGGCTAGGTTCCAGGTCCCCATTATTAGTGATCCTGTCTTAACATTTACTGTTCAGTTTGGCTCACAGGTGATGTTGATTAAATTGGATATGCCATCTGGGGTGGGTTTTCATCTGATAGGCACATTCAAGGCTGAGCACACCTACTGCTTCATTTGGGTCTGAAGCTTTATGCCTTGTGTGATGGCATTCTGGACATGGCTGTGTGCAACCTGGGCTTGAGTCCTGCATCTCCAGATAATGGTTCTTTGAATTTGGGCAATCCACTTCTCTATTCAGGGCTTTGATTTTTCTAATGAATAAAACAGAGAGAATCATCATTAATTCATTCCTTCACTTAGTTCCTCGTTAATTTTTTAACCATTTATTAGGCAGCCACTTTTTGCCTGAGACTCTGCCAGGTTTGGAGAAATCAAAGATAATAAAGAATATACTGATACTACATGTATCATTTACAAAATATCTCTTTATATTAATAGATATGAACAAAGAGCTATGGAGCCTGGAGGACAGAGCAACAAAATCTGCCCCCAGGAATCACAGGATTTCTCAAGAAGGACATGATCATTGAGTTGTATCCTATAATTCAAGGGCTCCAAATTTTTCTTTTGTGCATCTCATTGATTAAAATATCCATGTGAGGATAACACATAACTTTATGTATTGGGAGAAAATGTCAAACATGTACAAATTATTTTTTATTTCATCAGTTAATTTAAATAAGTGAAGTAGACTGAAATACATTCCATCTGGGCTTGTTTTGAGAAGCAAATGGCGTGATGTGTAAACAGAGCAAAATGCTGGAGAGAGCTCTTTTGAACCTGTGGGTGATGTTGCATGCCCTTCCTATCCCAAGAGGGGATCCCAGGACTAAATTAGAAAGTGAATGTGAAAGAATATTGGAAATGTAAAGCATTGATAATAAAAAGAGCAGTAAGAGCTAACACTTATTTCACTTTTACAATATTCGAGCCATCACCCTAATGTTCTACATGAATTAGCTCATTTAATTCTCCCAACAACCAAATGGTAGGTTCTAGAGGTGAGCCATCTAAAGTGTCGATATTGTACCATTTTTGACTTACAAAAATGACAGTTTCATAGGGTTCCACCTATTTTTACTTCACTATTTTACAGAGGAAGAAATGATAAAACTACACTAATTTAAAAAATTGAAAATACAAAGTATACAGTGTAGTGCTACCTCCATCATGCCTTTCCCCTTGCTTCCATCCTATCCCACAGATGTAACTTCTTTTAACATGTGGGATATGTACTTCTAGTATATTATTATGTCGTAGAAGCCTTTGTAAAAACACTGGATGGAATATTATATGTACTGCTCTATATCCTGCATATTAGATAAACTAAAATTATGTATATTGTTCTACAACCTGCATTGTTCACTTTACATTCTATCATGGACAGCTTTTTATGACAGCTTTTTCAGGTGGGTCTACCTTATCTTATTCAAAGTCTGTGTAGTGTTCCATTACATGAATATATCATGACTCATTTAACCAATCCTTTAATGATGGGTATTGCTATAAAATAAGGCTCAAAAACACATACCACATATTAATGCATATATGTGGAATCTAGAAAAAACGGTACAGATGAACCTATTTGCAGGGCAGTAATAGAGATGCAGACGTAGAGAACAGACATGTGGACGTGGTGGGGGAAGGAGGGGATGAACTGGGAGATTAGGATTGACATATATACACCATCATGTGTGAAATAGATAGCTAGAGGGAACCCACTGTATAGCACAGGGAGCTCAGCTCGGTGTTCTCTAATGACCTAGATGGGTGGGATGGGGGGTGGGGGTGGGAGGGAGGTCCAAGAGGGAGGGCATATATGTATACATATAGCCGATTCACTTCATTGTACACCAGAAACTAACGCAACATTTTATAGCAACTATACCCCAATTTAAAAAAAAAGGAAAAAAAAAGAAGGCTACAGTTGATGTCATTATATGTAAATGATCACTCGTATTTTTAGGATGAAGTCCCAAAAGTACAACTATTGTGCTAAAGTGTAGATATGTTTCACATTTTGATACATATTACTAGATTGTACTACCGAACATTTAGCACAACGTACACTCCCACAAACAATATGTGCTAATGCTCACTTCCTAGTACTTAGCATCATCTTTGGTGTTCTGATAGAATGCACAGACTCTGTTAGTATGTCTGTGACTCTAGACTCTGGATACCAGATCCTGCACAGTGTCATCTTCCCTGGGAATTGGAGACGAGTCACGCAAATTGGCGTAAGCCTGGCAAGTCTGACCTAAGTGATCACAGCTCCAAAATGGCAACCTACAACTGTCGATGATCTAGTAGCTACTGCAACAGGAGTATGGTCTTAGATGGAGGTTTTAATATTTTTAACAAAACTGGACCTTATCTGTGGTAGACAGATAACTGTAGACACGTGATACTCAGAAACACAGTGCAAACCAGCAACAGCCCTATGGGGGCTGTTGAATATGAACGAATGAGTAAAAATTTATTCATTGCTCCCAAAAAAGTCAGAAAGGCTTTCTGGGTGCCTCTTTCAAGTGATGCCTGTGGGATCCAGGCTCTTTGTATTGTATGACTTCCACACTGGTCTCCATTGTTACCACCAAAAGAGAAGAGAAATCATGAAAGATCACACAGACAGTTCTGTCCAGTCCTAGAAGTGCTGTGCATCATTTCCATCAATTTCTAATTGGCCAGGACCTAATCACATGGTCCAATCTAAAGGAAGCTGGGAAATGGAATGTCCCTGTGTGCATAGAAAAAAGAAATGGGATTAACAAGCATCTAACCAGCCAGTCTCTGCCACAGGTGCGCAAACCAAACCTGGGAATTTTATTTTTCTTTGTAAATTTATCAGCAATACTCCTTAAAATTTCGGAGGGAAGACTACTTTGCCATATTTCAATGGGTTCTCAATACCACATAATTCGGGATGCAACTGAATGAATTCACAAACTCATAGCTCTGAGACCTGGAAGTGATCTTGAGACTCCCTAGTTGAATTCACCTCTTCAAGCAGGTAATGTTCTCTCCAGAGACTCTCAGCCTCTTTTAATCACCGAGAATTTCTTTAATGATTTTTCTCCAAAGACCTTACATTCCGAAATAATTTGTATACCAAACTACATTTATGGAACAATAGTATTTATTTTTCCAATGCCTTATTAATCAGAAACATAAAACTGCAAATCAAAAGTTCTGAGCAGAATATGAAGTCTTATAATGAGTTGATGTAAAGCCAGTAAGAAACAAAGAAATTGGAGTTCCAGGGAGGCTGTGTGTTATTTTAGTTACGGAGTGAATCGCATCCCCCAGATTCTGATGGGGAAGCTCTAACAGCCCAGTGTGATTGTATTTGTAGATAGGTCTTTAAGGAGGTGATTAAGGTTAAGTGAGGTCCTAAGTGTGGCGCCCTAATCCTATAGGACCGGTGCCCTTATAAGAAGAGGAAGAGATTCAGAGATGCTCTGTTCAAACGCAGAAGAAATTCTATGTTGAGACACAGCAAGACACCACTGCCTATAAAACAGGAAGAAAGGTCTCGCCAGAAACTAGCGCTGCCGGCACCTTGATATTGGCCTTCCAGCCTCCAGAAAGAACTGTGAGGAAATAAATGTCTGTTGTTCAAACCACTCAGTCTGTGGTATTTTGTTGTAGCAGCCCTAGCTGACTAATATACTCCGTTAAAGGTAAAATTTCCATTGTACTTCTTGAAAATATGAACACAGACCTCAAATGCTTGCTCTATCCTTGTCAATTTGATTAGGAACAAATGTATTTTTCTCCTTTTGTAAAGAGATTTACTTATATAGGGAAATATCATCTCAAATCTCATTTCTTCTGGATGTAACTGTATCAAAAAGCCCTAGCTAGAAGAGTTAGCTCTGCAAGCATGCACTTACCTAAGATTTGGTATTTATTTGTTTGTCGCTTGCTTGTTCTTTACTATATTGTCCCACCTACTAGAGGTTCAGATTCTAGCTTTAATATTCCCTTAGTCAATCTTTGTATACAATTATACATGGATATTAAATGATGTTGAAACTTTCAACCCAAGTTCTCATTTTTAGATTAGTGCAGATAATGGGAAAAGAAATCAGGACAATTAAATGAAACATTTAGATCTGTCACCAGCAAATCATTTCCTCATCCCTCTTCCAGACAAGAATAAGTACATATAGGTTCAGAAAAAGTTATTGAGGCAACATGCCAAGGTCATTTTTTTAAAGGTTCGAAACCCTCTATTGCAAAGAGGTGTTGGTTGTCGGTGTTTGTCACACCCCTCTCTCCCTCCTCCTCCATGTATGACTCTCATACTTGCACTTCATGGATCTGCTTCCCTGTGACCATCACAGACTTAAAGAATGTGAAGACTGTTAGAAAGCAGGATTTAGCATCCCCATTTTAATAATAAATACAA
The DNA here is from genome assembly GCF_008692025.1 of Phocoena sinus. Taxonomy (NCBI): domain Eukaryota; kingdom Metazoa; phylum Chordata; class Mammalia; order Artiodactyla; family Phocoenidae; genus Phocoena; species Phocoena sinus. The sequence goes on along the minus strand of NC_045769.1, from coordinate 87,434,147 downwards.
ACACACATTTACCCAGTACGTTTTACGCCTGCCTGCAACAAAAACAGCTGAACAGATTGTGATGAAATTCAGAGACTGACAGTCTGACAAAAAAATCCCTTTTTGTCTAAAATCTGGCTTCCATAGGTTTTTGCAAATCTAAATATTTGATTTTGCACTGGAAAAGGAGCCAGTCTTATGTACAATTTATAAAATAAATGTGTAGATACATGTTTTAAAGTCTCCAAATTTTGTCAACACATACTGTCCAACTTGAAAGACTTTTCTCCCCCAGTTTTTTCCCTATGACTTGGGTGTATTTTCCTCCTGCCTTTTAAGGCTTTAACTATATTTATCTAATAAGAACTCTTTTGCAAACCAGTGTTTCAATAGTGATTTAACACTAGTTTCAGTGTCAAATTGCCCTTCCCACAGCAGGGAGTTTTAAGCCTTGCTGTATTATACTTCCAAGATTCTCAGGAGCTGGAGTTGGGAGATATAATATTTTCTTTGAAGTTTGCCTTTCACTACACACTGGGATGCAAACAAGCTTCAGTTACTCAGCAGTCAAACAATTCCATCACACAGCGACCAGGGCTAAATATTGTACCAAATTTTCTAATTATGTCTTTGGAATATTTGCTACACGAGGTTAGGTGAAGGCAGACTAGAATCAATATAAAACTCCTTGTCTAAACAGGACATCTGGGCTTTGAGATATGTTGTTTATTGCCTCAAAATTCCCCTTCAGCAAGTCATAATTACAATAAAGATACCTTAATCGACAAAAACCTTAAAAATATTTCTGATAAACTCACATATATGTTAAAGGTACTTATTGTACCAGAGCTGCATATGACCAGACTGTATACAAATGTGAAGTTCCAGGTTAAAACAGATATATTTTATTCCCATGCGCATTATTATATTGCCTTTCTGGGTTATATATCGTAGCAATTTAGCTGCTGTAGTGCTATTTCTTTAAGGGATTTCTCAATCATTTCATATCCTGAAAGTTGGACCTTTTCCTTTTATGAGATTTCTAAAGTTTATGCATCATTCCTTTCTTTCTTATTAATAGTTCAGAGAGAGAGAGAGAAAAAATGATAAACTGCCAAGGAGGCATCTCATCCATGAGAGAGAAGTAAAGTGTTGAAGAACATTCCATGACCCAGTAGAAAGTATCACGAACTGTTCCCCACAGAAGCTGCAGGCAAATCCGAAAGGTGAGTATTGTCAGGCGTGTCCCTTGAGGCATCCCACAGTTCTGAAGAGCTGAGGAACTGAGCAAAGTACTTTCTGTTTCATTACAAAAATGTAAATATTTCAGTATTGTCCTAAAAGTTAAATAAGAGTTTTGATGTACTTTAATAGTCACTAATTTACGGCAGCATCTAGACACAGTATCTAGAGAGATCCATATTTGGGAAGAAAGAAGACTTAGGCGTTTCAAGAAGTTATTTAGGGTCTTCTTGATCGCTAGTGATACAGCAGGGAAAGGAGAGAGACTGTCTCATAAGAACGTGCCTCTAGCAGTATTAACTTGAGGGCGGGCTTAGCTAATAAAAAAGGGTCGGCTTTGCTATGGCAACAGGAAGCATCCCTGCCTTCAATAGGCTGACAGTTTCAAAGTATGGAAACTTTGAAGAAGGGGGTTGAGGAAGAATATACACTAAAATATTAACTGGCAGTGCTGTCTAAGAACTGAGACTTTGAATAATTTTTATTTTCTTCTTTCTGCATACTTATATTTCTGTAACACTATAAAAATGAGCAGGGGGCTTCCCTGGTGATGCAGTGGTTAAGAATCTGCCTGCCAATGCAGGGGACACGGGTTTGATCCCTGATCTGGGAGGATCCCACATGCCGTGGAGCAACTAAGCCCGTGTGCCACAACTACTGAAGCCCGCACAGCTAGAGCCCATGCTCCACAACAAGAGAAGCCACCACAATGAGATGCCCACGCACCGCAACCAAGAGTAGGCCCCGTTCACCGCAACCAGAGAAAAGCCCGCGCACAGCAATGAAGACCCCACGCAGCCAAAAATAAAATAAGTAAATTTATAACAAAAGAGCAGATATGAATTGTCATCAAAACAGCATTTAATGGAAGCAACCACGATGTCCTTCAGTAGGTGAATGAATAAATAAACTATGGTACACCCAGACAATGGAATATTATTCAGCACTAAAAACAAGTTATCAAGCCATGAAAAGACCTGAAGGAAACTTCAGTGCATATTACTAAGGGAAAGAAGCCAAAAGGAAAGGCTACATACTGTACGAGTCCATCCAAAGGCTGTGTGGAAAAGGCAAAAGTACATAGACAGTGAAAACCAGCGCTTGCCAGGGATTGAGGGGGAGAGAGGGATGAATAAACAGAGGACAGAGGATGTTTAGGGCAATGGAACTATATGATACCCTACACGTCTGATATTATAATGATACATGATACTATAAGAATGGATATATGTCGCTATACGTTTGTCCAAACCCATAGAATGCGGAACACCAAGCGTGAACCCCAGAGGAAACTATGGACTTTGGGTGATTACGACGTGTCGGCGTAGGTTCATCAGTTGTAACACATGTACCACTCTGGTGGGGCATGTTGATCACGAGACAGTCTGAACAGGGATGGCAACAGGGGGTTATGAGAACTCTCTGACCTTCCTTTCAATTCTGCTGAGAACCTAAAACTACTCTAAAAACAGCTGTCTTTAAATGTGAAAAAAACAAATAACTAAAAGCATAAAAAATGGAGAAATATCATGTGTTTTGGAGAAATTAGTATTGTCATGTCCCATCTCTCGAATCCAGTAACTTAACATAGACCAAAATGTCATCCTCTGTGATATTATAAAAAAGAAAGGTCAGCTAAATATGGGTAAACAGCTCATGAGGGTGAAAAGGTAAATGCTCAAAGTAGTCAACCACAGCCCATTCAATGTTTACTCAGAAAAGTTTAGGATTATATAAATAAATATCATTCAAGCCATACTTAGAAGCATTAAGAAGATGCACAGAAAACTCACCCTCCAGATGAGGCTTCACAAATTGAGTCATAGACCTGCATTCAGTTGAACACCAAACAAGGTGCCCCTTTTTCTATAGTAGTGAATATTCTTCAAACAGCAAGGGAGCAGGGCTGCTGTTTGATGCTGATGACATTGAAAATTTAGGAGAACGGAAATCCCATCATTTTTCATTTGTATGCAAATTTGTCTGTTCCAGAAATTAACCCCTGGACCCCATGTCAGTTTTCATCTCCAGGAATTTTCTCTGCCAGCACCACACGGTTTAGGCTTGTCACTATCCTGAGGTCCACCAGACTTCCCCAGTTTAAAAACAACCACCACCCCCAAAGTCAGAATGGCTCTTTGTATACCCTCATTACTGGAGGATAAAGAGCGGTAGCAGGAGAGGGCTGCTGTAAAATGCGCATCTCGAATGGCTGGCCCTGCTGCCAACGGCATTGAAATGCAAACTGCAGACAACTTTGGCCAAATAGCTCTCATTGACCACTGCTCCCCGTCTTAGGTGAATCCGGAACAATAGACCAATCCTATTACCCTCTTTTTGAGCCAGATCTTCAACTGTTAAAAAGTTCTTTTGTTAATTCCCACCTTAGACAAATGTCACCATCTACATGTGAAGGGGAGAGAGGTGATTGAGGTTTTTAATTGATGTGGATTTAATTATGCTAATTTAGACAGCTGTAAAGCATTTCAGTATAGCTGCTTAATAGGGCAAGCAAATACAGGTGCCCTTCACTGTAGGGGCTTAATTTTTAACCTAGGTAGCTTTAAAAGAGAAAGGGAGCTCAAAAGCGTGGGCAATTTACGATTTATAGAGGGAGGTCCACCCACGCTCTGAAATGTTTAGAAGGCTCTACATGCACCTAAGAGAGAGCCGAATGAAACCCTCATTCTTCATTGAAAACGCCACACTTGCCTCTAACTAGAAAAGACAATTTTAAATGATGTGTATATCAAGACTTGATTTGAGATAACACTAAACTAGAAGTTGCGGATTAAAAATGACCTTTATTTTCAACTCTGAAAAAGAATCACACAATGGAAATGGTGATAAAAATTAGCAAGAATTAAAAAAAATTTTTTTTAAGAAAGGGCTTTTGATTTTTTGAACTTTAATGACAAGGTGAGTTGACCTCACCGTGTATCTGACCTGACTTTCATTCCATTACCAGCAATAGGGAGACATGATACTAGGCGTCATTAGTGGGAAAATAGTATTCTTTTAAATTGCTGTATAATTCTGTTTTGGTTTCTTGGGGATTTTACTTGGGGTGAATAACGCAGCAAAACCTATTTAAGTTGTATTGAGTCTTAAACAAGTACGACATGGGATCCTATTCCATGGATTAGATGCTCAAGAAACACCACATGGTTAATTCACTGCTCCAAAGGTGGCCTGGTTTTAAAGGGCAATGTTGGACAGGCCGGTATATAATAGTATGAATGAAAAGGAGGAAGAATCAAAGACATTTTATAGCACTTTTTTTGTGGCTTGCTGAGGTGGGGAAGTCTGAAAATGCTCCAGCACTTCTCTGCCCAGTCACCTCTGGGTGACAATTCCCTCAAGGCCGGAGCTGCCCCCCAAGACACTGAGTCTCTCCTCCTAGGAGGCCTATTGCATTTCTAGAGGACAAAGAGCTTATCAATGAATCATCTTCCTTTCTCCCGGGCCATTTCCTTCTCAACCTTGTCAGGCTTCTCTTCTGCACATTTTCCTTTGTCCTACACTAATCAGACATGTAATTAGCTGGCAAAGAAAAGAAGAAAGAAGCAGGGGCATCTGTCCTCTGTTCCACACAGTGGGTGGAGAGTGACCTTTACAATCCTGCCCCAGTTTTTGGTGAAAATACACAGATTTGTGCATGAATTCTGACTCAGGTTTTTACTAACTCCTCAGATCTTGGATGAGCTATTTAATTTCTCTGACTTCTTTGATTTATCAAATGAGATAATCGTTCATGGTTCATACATTTGTTGACTCTACATATGAGCTGTGGATGAAATGTGCCTACTGTTCTTCCAGCACACAATAGGCACAAATGATACTTGTTCTGTTTCTCTCGTCATCACTCACAATGCTTCATGCTTTCTCCATCCCAGCATCCCACCCCTCACTCCTTTTCTCTTTTCTTTGACCCATAGCTTCTTTATTCATGTTCCTTGGGATACCATCATATTATTTTCTCCACTCTTGAAAATTTACTCCCTTTAATTTTGTTTTTATTTCCTTCCCTTCTGCCAATTTATTATTTACTATTTTTTCCTTTTGTTATTTCTCAGAGATTCTCTACCATCTTCCTCTCACCTCTTCCTCCTTTTTGCATTACAATAGAAGTGGAGAAGGGAGGAAGTTGTTAAAAATTAAAATGGGGATCTCAAAGGAGTGGAGAAAAAAATTAACATTCAAGAACTCTAGTGATAAAATTCTGATACTATTTTGCCTAAAGGAGGTCAAAATAGTGTCTGTCTAATGTAAACCTGTACAACTTATTTCTTTCTGTCTCTATGCTATAGGCATAATCTAAAATACAGAAACCAGTCACCCAAAAACACTATGGAAAAGTTGCAACTCAAATTAGTTGAGGATGTTTGTTCTTAAAATGGCATAGGCATGGCAAGAATGGTAGCACTCTTTTTTTTTTTGGTACACGGGCCTCTCACTGTTGTGGCCTCTCCCGTTGCGGAGCACAGGCTCCAGACGCACAGGCTTAGCAGCCATGGCTCACGGGCCCAGCCGCTCTGCGGCATGTGGGATCTTCCCGGACCGGGGCACGAACCCGTGTCCCCTGCATCAGCAGGCGGACTCTCAACCACTGCGCCACCAGGGAAGCCCCAGTAGCACTCTTTTGATTAATACTGTTTTAATAAAATTAATAATAGTAATAATGGGATTCTTGTTTCTCGCAACATGGAAACTTTTTTTCTTTTAGATGAATTGTCTTACATTCAATCAATCAACATTACAAAGTGTTCACGCTACGTACAACTTCATAACATCCAGGTCTGCGGGCACCTGTAAAACAGGGGGACCTCCAATCTCTATCCTTCTGCAGGTGGGCAACCTGAGAGTCCATCCACAGAGCTCACTTGCCCAGCCTCCTGCCACGTCCCAGGCTGGGGACCGCTGACTGGCAGGCTTCTGAGTCCTGAGCACAGACCTGGGCCCTTCTCAGGCCTTCCCGTGAACCACACCTGAGGCTGCTGGGGCAGGGGGCGCTTGCCGAGGCGTGGTCATGTGTGGGCCGGCACCACGGGAGACAGCTGGTCCAGGGGCTCAGAGACCAGGTTCGGGCCCCATTCCCTGAGACCGGAAGGATACAGAGCTGAGGTGACAGAATGAGAAGCAGCCCAGGGCATGCAGGACATGACACTAGTTGCTGGGAGGGACAGAACGGGGACAGAGGCTGAAGGCCATCGGGCAGCTGAGGAAGCCGGAGACACAGGTACGGTGGGGCACACGGAGGAAGCTGTACCCACACACGTCCTCTCCTGCAGGCAGGTCTGGTGTTGGGGGTCTCATCCTCTGCCCGTCCTTCCCCTCCCGGACCTGGGTGTGGCAGAGCAGAACACACAGGGCTGGTCCACGAAGGTGAACACAAGCACAAACATCCCTGTGGCAGCCTTGGGGCTCAGGGGTCGGGAGGAGATGGGAGCTGCAGGACCTCATCACTCATGACTGACCTCACAGCAACTGTGGGAGATACTGGTTTAGGTAAGCAACAAGGACATTTGTTTCTGCTTGTTACAGAGGAAGGAAAAGAAGTCAGCAAATATTAAACTCCCAAAAATGTGCCTTATGCAAGAGTAGAGTGTGCATTTGTGTTATCTGAAAATCTCAAGAATCTAATGTACAAAAAAGGGAAATGAACCTGACAAAAGGAAACCCCAAACCTGTGTTTAGGGACTGCTGACACTGCCTGGGGTGCCCAAGAATCCTACAGCTGAAGAAAAGCTCACAGTACAGGAGTGACGAGCCACACAAGAAAACAATTTTCCGTAAGAGAGAGTCAGAAGACACAACAAACATAAAGATTAGTATGCTTAATACCTTAATCTAATAATCTGAAAGACAATACAAAATAAAGATACTTAAAATGATAAAAAAGATTTTAAAAAGGAACAACTATAAAAAGAACAGAACATAATGAAAAAAGGAAAGGCAAATTTGAAAAATAAACAAATTAAGCATGCAGAAATGAGAAATTTGTTCATTAAAATGAATATCCTCAATGGATGAGCTAATCAGTAGCTAAAGAGCTCATGTCTGAACTAGAAAACATAGCTAAGAAAATTATCTCCAATTAGTACAGAGAAAATGCAATTTTTTTTAATGCTAAAAGACATGAAGGAAAGAATGAGATGGTCAAACATATCTAAAAGGAGTCACAGAGGAATGAAATAAATGAAAATAAATCCATACCTGGACACGTCATAGTTAAAATAAATAATAATAAAGTTTAAAAGACATGCATATTAAAGGCAACTAGAAAGAAAACTCAGATTACCTAAAGAACAGCAATTAGGCTAAAGCAGAGATTTCATCAACAAAAATAGAGTCAGCAGGAAATGGAATAATATCTTCAAAGTACTATGGGAAAAAACAACTGTTGAGTTAGAATTTTATACCCACATCAATTATAATTAAAGATTAAGGATGTGATCAAAAAAGTAAGGATTTTTTAAAAAATAAAAACTGATAGAGTTTACTATCCTCAGATTTCTTACTGAAAGAACCACCAAAGGATGTACGTCTGTAAAAAGAACATTGACTTAGAATAAAGGAGAGGTACAGAAGGTGGTGCTCAAAGAAACTGGTAAATACGTGTGTAAGTCTAAGTAAATATTGAGGTAAAATACAATGACTTAGTTTAGGGGATAAAAACAAAGGGGAAGTAAAATAATATATTGATGGTAGAAGAGTGTAGTGTTTGGAAATTAAAACAGATAGGTCAAGTGTGCTTGTTAAAAACTTGTGAGCACCACTGAAGAAGTAGAATATATAACTCCCATTGAATAACAACAAAAAAGAAAAAGCAATTAATCTAAATAAGAATAGGAAAAAAATGACAAAATGAAACCCAGTAAATAGAAATCATAAACACAATTAAAGTAAATCTCTCTCTTTATGTATATATACACATTCTCTTGGTTCAGTTTCTCTGGAGAACCCTAACAGAGCAGGATTGAAGGCTCATAAAGATAGTGACCTCTGGTAAGAAAATGCATTGCGTTCAATATAATGAGAGACAATAAGAATTGAAACTAACTAGTCGATCTGAGAAATGAGTGGCAACACTAAGAATACCTTAATAAATAAACATGAGATGGCTTAGAGTTGGCACATGAAATATCAGTCAATCATAAGAAAAACTCCCTTATAACTACAGCTAGCATTTCCAGTGAAATAAAAAACAAGTAGAATGGCTTAGTATAATTTTAGCTAGAGAAAGGGATGAGAAACTTATTTTTATTCAGCATCTACTAGATGTCAGGCAATTTATGTACATAAAATGATCACTTAATTATCAATGAATTTCACAATATTTAATTATCACAATATAATTCATCACATCTAATTATCACAGTATCCTGCCAAGTCAGACCCTGAGCTTTAAGGAAATCAAGTCACTTGTTGATGGTTACTTGGAAAGCAGCTAATTGTTGGGGCTGGTAAGTCTGAAATCTGCAGGGCAGGTGGCAGGCTGGAGACCCAGGAAGAATTAACGCTGAATCTTGAGTCGGAAGGCAGTCTGGAGGTAAAATTCCTTCTTTCTAGGAGGACCTCAGTACTTTCTCTTAAGGATTTCAGCTGATTGGATGAGGACCAATCACATTATGGAGAGTAATCTGCTTTACTCAAAGTCTACTAATTTAAATATTCATCACATCTAAAAAATATCTTCACAGGAACATCTAACCTGATGTTTGACCAACTCTTGGTTCCCCAGCCTAACCAAGCTGACATATACAATTAACCATCACACCAGGCCACGGCAATTAAATGAGATCAGCCCTGTACCTTAAGGCTCCTGTTCTCCTGTCAGGGCCAGGGTCCCTGAGGTGGCTTGGAGACAGAGCTCCTCACCACGGGCAAGACCACATGCCAGCTGATCTGCAAGCCAGTCCCAGACGCGTGTGAATGTGAGGCATCAGGGAAGGCCAGTGAGGAGAGAGGTTCAGAGGCCTCCATTCAGGCATCCATTCAGGAAGAAGGCAGTGAGCTGAGACCACAGAGCAAAGGAAGCTGTGATTAGTCAGAAGTCTAAGGGAGAAATGAGGCTGGGGTGAGACTGTGTGTGTGAGAAGCAGCAAGAGAAGTACAATCAGGGCCAGAGAATGTCACAAGGATGGCAACACTCCACAGTAAAAACACTGGCTATTAAAGAAACAAAAGATAGGGGCTTCCCTGGTGGCGCAGTGGTTGAGAGTCTGCCTGCCGATGCAGGGGACACGGGTTCGTGCCCCGGTCCGGGAAGATCCCACATGCCACGGAGCGGCTGGACCCGTGAGCCATGGCCACCGAGCCTGCGCGTCCGGAGCCTGTGCTCCGCAACGGGAGAGGCCACAGCAGTGAGAGGCCTGCGTACAGCAAAAAAAAAAAGAAACAAAAGATAACTGGATCTCTAGAGATACACTCACGATATTTCGGTTCTCAACTGAGTCCTAAATGTACAGTTGTGGTTATCCTTGAACGATTCTCCAAAACTCCGAGACTTATGACTGTAAGGTTACCATTCTTCCATGTTGTCATGTGTTGTCTTAGTCTGTTTGGAAGGCTATAACATAATACTATAGACGGGGTAACTTATAAATAATAGAAATTTATTTCTCACCGTTCCGGAGGCTGGATGTCCAAGATCAGGGTGCCATCATGGGCAGGTTCTGGTGAAGGCTTGTTTCCCGGTTCCAGCTGAGTCCTCACCTGTGGAAGGGGATAGGGAGCTCTCTGGGGTCTCTCTCATGTGGACGCTAATTCCATTCATGAGTGCTCCACTTTTATAACCAAAGGCCCTCCCTCCTTACACCATTACTTGGGGCATTAGGATTTCAACATATGCTTTGGCGAGGGGGTGGGGAGGGGTTGGGGGATGGGGGAGAGCATAAAGCAAACATTTAGATCATAGCATATGTCTTTATATGGGGCCAATGAGCCAGATTTTCTGGCTGCAGAGCTTGGCTTGCCCCTCCCCCTCCCACACCTACTAATCTGGGACAACTATTTTGACAATTTAAGCCCCAGTTTTCATATCTGTAAAATGAAAATAATATCACCTACATTAAGGTTGCAGTGAAAATTAAATAAGATAATCAATACATCTAAAGCAATTAACATTTTGCTTGGCCAATAGTAAGTGTTTAATGAATGTTAGCTGTTATCAGTTCTATCCACCTCCTCCTTCAGAACCATGTTGAAAAGTTAACCTCTGGCCACTGACTACAAATGCCTCTTGTTTTTGTATGTGTTTATGATGGGTTTTTAAGTTATGTATATGTGAGTACATTTCTATTTCATTTGTGTTTGTGGAGCACCCATTAAATTTAAGAACATATAATGCCTTTCAAACTTCCCATAATGTCTCACAATTCCTGGTGACTTTTATTAAATTTAACAAGCGTTTATTGAGAACATACTATGTTCAGGGTCCCACACCAGGTGCTATTCACTACAGTGGACGAAACGAATGTATTTATCATTAAGAAAGGTTTTCATAAAGTTTTTATATAAAGTCTCAGCACTGAAGTGAGAATGTAATAATATGAATCTGGAGGCCATACAACTGGGTGTCTATCCGGGAGGGACACAGACTGCAAAGACAAGCTCGAGGTTCAGCGAGTCATATTCAGTTTTCAACGTTTACGAAATGCCTGCTCTGTGCAAGCAGGACAATCCTTAGCTTCAAAGGTGTTAGAAGATGACTTACCTTAAAGATGTGTGCTTTGCTTATTTGCTTTTGTTTGGGGAGGTGATCTATGATTGTAAATTTTTATTAAATCCTAGCAGCATTCTTGACACTAAACCAACACAGTGAGTTGCTAATCACAGCACGGGTCATTTATTTTCTGTTCTGGGTCACTTCTTTTCTCTATTGAAGGAAAAGAACATGACAGCTCTCTGTTAATAATGCCAAACTCAAAAATCCATTTTCTTTTTAAAATCTGAGTATCATGTTCCTTTAACCACACCTCCTTTTTAAACCTGGTATTCACTTCTGTCCATATTTTTCAAGATTCTACTTAGTAAATAAAACATGCTACTAGAAGGAATCGAGAGTAAAAGGAAGCCTGAGCCACCACCACTAGTTTCTATGAGCAGGAGGTAGATTATGCTTTCAGAGTGGCTATGTACATTCTCCCTTGGCTCTCCTTCCCCACAGAACCCGAAGAGCAAAACAATACATCTCCCCATGAATATATTATCAGCACTAACTTGACAGTCTCGCTGTTGACAATACTGGTTGTACTTCACTTCACTTTCCTCCTGTGGTCGAAAACCAGATCCAGCCCCCTGGGCCCTTCCTGGGGCTGTACAGCAGCTGAAGGGCCAACTGCCAATGGGTCTGGAACAGGCTTTCCAGCCTCGGCACCTGACTTCCTGGCTGCCTCCATTTCAGGTCTCATTGGTTGATGCGGCAGCTGTGATTCTGACAATGAGCTTGGTGTTGGGTCAAGTTTTTGTTTGGCTGACTTATTCCCACAGATGCCATTTTCCTTGACTCACCCTTGACTACTGAGAATGCTCTTTATTACCTTTTAAAATCATGTGATATCCATAAGCAAAAATTGGGATTAACATTTTTGAAAGCATTACCCATGACTGATTTTTTTTTCAATGCTGAAATGCAAGATGTAAAGCTAGAGCCAGCCCAATCCTGAGTTTAGCACAGTGGTGTATCAAGTATCATTTGTAACTTCAGAATAAAATGCCCAGATTTTTTTTCGTGATCTTAGGAACCTGGATGCAATGTCCACCCACGGAAGCAGTTTACAAATGCAAAAGTAGGAAGCGTTTTTATGTATTAGAAACATTGTGACAATCCTCCTTTAAAAGAATAAATAATTGTGTTCTAATATAAAGAATGTGAAATAAAAATATGTATAACTCTATTGATGAAACAGGACTTTTATTCAATAGTTATAAGACAAGTCACTTGCAAAACTTGCTTACACAAGGAAAAAAGTCTCGGTGGTGTAGCTTTCTTCACCATAGAACACCATCCTCCCCCAAAACAGACTGCAATAATTAATGTCCGTAGTATGAAAATTCTATGTGATATAATTTATTTATGCTTTGTTTAAAAAAGGCCAAATTGAATGCCAGCACTTGAGATCTTGAAATAATGCTGCATATGTTGATACAATAATTTATTAATTTTATTGATTCTCTACTTATATGTTGATATTTTAAAGAACTGTATTGTTTTTATTATACAAAGTTATAAGATATCTAAATATTAAAGAAATATAGAGAGTAGAAAATAAAAGCGTAACCACAGACATTTTAATATAAACAGCCTGGTGAATAGTCCTTCAAACTTTTCTCTCCATATTCTAATGTATACAGACATAATTTTTTACCAAACTGTATCTAATATTTCTTAGACTTTTTTTCATTTCATGATCTCTAAAACTATCTCATTCTTTGAATACACACATATTAGTGGGTTATATGAGTGTTCTATAAAATATACAAATATTAATGGGTTAAGTTTATGGCTTTGCAGCCAAATGTCTTGGTTGAGTTTGAATCCTAGCTTCACTGTTAGTAATTCTCTGACTTTGACAAGTTGCTTATTTTCTCTGTAATCCACTCTCTCAACTTGTAAGGTGTGATATTGACAATACCTCCGTGAAATGGTTGTCACCCAGGATGAGGAGTTACTGCCTGGCACTGGTAGGCATGCAACCACGACAGTGCTGCTACCGTGGATGTGCAGTATCTTATCAGCAACCTCATGTTGGTGGACATTTAGAGTGATTACAATTTTTACTCTCATACATCACACACTAGTGGACTTCTAAGTATAAAGTTGTGAGTATCTCTACAGGCTGTATTTTGGAAGTACAGTTTTCTAATCAAAGGTGATAAACGTCTTTTTTTTTTTTTTTCTTTTTTTTCTTTGCGGTACGCAGGCCTCTCACTGCTGTGGCCTCTCCCGTCGCGGAGCACAGGCTCCGGACGCGCAGGCTCAGCGGCCATGGCTCACGGGCCCCCAGCCGCTCCGCGGCATGTGGGATCTTCCCGGACCAGGGCACGAACCCGCGTCCCCTGCATCGGCAGGCGGACTCTCAACCACTGCGCCACCAGGGAAGCCCACATCTTTTAAATGATAGATATTGCAGAGTAATCATCCCCCAAATTCTAACTACTCACACTGTGAGTAAAAGTGAATGAGCATAAATTTGGGATCATGAGAAATATTTTATTAAGTCTCTTATCTATGCAATAAAAATGAATAGTTTTGTGGGTTTTTTTTACAAAGAAGCAGGGGATTACTGTAACACAACATAAGTCACACATATTATTCATAAATATCGGAAATCTTTTTTTTCCATATTTCCCATGATTCTCACAGTTCTGCAAGTCTTTGAGCCCCTCTTTGTCCAGAGAAAGAATTCATAGCATCTTGTCTTCCTATAATCAGTTATTATTAACTGCAGAACATAATAGTCCATCAGGCAGCTACTCATAAATATCTACCAATCAGATGTGTAACAAATGCTTATCAAAATTAATAAGTCGAGAAATGGAACAATTATGTCATATTCTACAGGTGTGGTAACAGTGTTTCTGAAACCCAGACTGAACATAGCCTGACCACTCTACCACATATTCAGAATTGAGATGGTTCCAGGCTACTTTTCTGTAGTTACACCAGAGCACAAAGAGGACAAAAAAACATACTGATAGCAAGTGCCTCTAATGTCTGGTGATAGATGGTACATGTGTGGTGTGAGAGAGTATGCCCTTAAGCAGTGAGCACTGAATGGCAAATCTTTTACAGCTTCTGGAAATACTTATACATTTCTTTCTAGTTCTTTGGCATATAGCTAATTTGAGGCTTTGTCAGGGATCATAACATCTGATGCAATGACAGTAATATCCATCTCTATCAAGACAGAGTCCAAAAATTGTTTTTGAATAATAAAGAGGTTTGACACCACATTAATAGAAGGGTAAAGATAAATATTTACACAGGAGAAGTGGTCCATAGGCAAATCTGTTCTCACACACAGCTGCAAATATTGTGTTCTTTACAAAGTTGTATTTGCCTTCTGTGTCCTGTGTTGTTTACATGCCCTAAAACCTCTGCACAATGGAGTTTTAAGATAAAATACATAAAAGTATTTAAATATTATCATTGAGAATTTTATTTCACCCTTTCTAAAAATAGGTTAATATGTGGCATTGATATTTTTCAACCTCAAATGCAAATTTTTTCAAAAAGTGGGAATTTAGAGCCAAATAAAAAATTAATGCATTTATATTTTAAAAAGAGTTATCCAAGAACAATATTTGTGTTATATAGTTTTATATTTAACCTGTTTTAAACATAATTTTCTAACTTACCTTCATTTTATTTTATTTTTTACCTTATCTTAATTCTAAACTACAATCTTTCTATAAGAATAGAAGCCTAATTCTTTGGAAATAGTGTTCAGTTGGCATAATTGGTATTATAGAGTTTTAAAATATATTATAGAATATTCTGGCACTAGACACTAAATTGAAATTTTAAAGAAAATGTTGGAAATAGCTGTAAGGGGGAAAAAAGTAGCCTTTTAAATCTAATTTGTTATGCACCACAGTAGGGTAATGGATGCAATGAAAGTTCTTTTATTGAGTTCCCATGTCCAAAAGGTATTTAGGTAGCAAAGGATGTTAAGCAGACCCCCTGCAATCCGCCTTTAACTGAAGATAGCAGGAAATAAGGTATATAGGTCTGTGTCCTCCTGGTTTTTATTTCCTCGGGAGTGCAACTCATGCAAAGGACACCTTAGACTGCTTAGCCGATCACAAAGGGTGCACTAGACCCCCTCGCCAGCTGCCTGAATAGCGTGATCTGAAGGGTGGCTGAAACCATACTGGGAGTTCAGTCCTTCAGGTGGGTCTTTTCAAATTCCAATAGTGAGAAGTTCCTGGAGAATTGGTAAGGATTTCACTAGTCCCCAGCAGGTTTGAGATCAAAAGCTTTGGTTAAATAGAAGCCTGTTGGGAAATCTTAAAACCCCTTTGTGATGTAACTTTAAAAAGTTAATACAAAGAACCCTTAGACTGCGGCCGTAACAGCACGAACAAAGAGTATATCAAAACCGATTCCATTAAGGGAAAGCGGACATACAAATTCATTTAATTTAAAGAGCAATCCAGTTATAGATTTAGACCATATAAATTCTATATAATAGAACTTAGACCATACCATCGAGCCCATTTAGAAGATGTGCTCATTTCTTGTTACATACGCCAGACTTCATTCTTGGTCATTGAGATATGCTTTTTAAACAACTTATATATTCATTTGCTGAAAGGAGAAAGAGTGGTGTGCATTTAAACTCATTCCTCAAGAAGATACTTTTAAAACAAATTAAAATTAAACTTGATGGGGATCCGTCAGTCAGTTGGTTATCTCTTTTTCATGGTGTCAAACTGCTAATTGGCCAACCTCCTTAAAATAATAAACCTTCAATTGATATTGATTAGTAGATCATTAATGAATGCATTAATTCTAATGTAATTTTTATAATTAATACCAATCCATTTTTTGGCAAGTCACACACTTTTTATTTATTTATTTATTTTTTTTGCGGTACGCGGGCCTCCCACTGCTGTGGCCTCTCCCGTTGTGGAGCACAGGCTCCGGATGCACAGGCCCAGCGGCCATGGCTCACGGGCCCAGCCGCTCCGCGGCATGTGGGATCCTCCCAGACCGGGGCACGAACCCGTGTCCCCTGTCACAACAGTGAGAGGCCCCCGTACCGCAAAAAAAAAAGGGAGCAGGAATAAAGAAATTATACTAGGCCAAAAAGTGGGTTGGTTATTGCAAGGTTACTTTCCTTTAGGGGACGGCAGGGAGCTACCAGGCAGATTATGTAACTAATAATCTGGAGATTATTAGTTATTATTAGCTAATCTGGAGATTCCTGGCTTAAGATTCCATTTCTGGGAGAGCCAAAACTGTAATTAAGTCTCAGTTTGGTGATGTGGGGCTTAGCATAAGTTATCCCATTTGGGGCCTGTTGTCTTGTTTTTAACACCAAGTCGCACATAGCGGGATTCATCCCAAAGAAATCTTTTTCAAGTGTGGTCACTATTGACCATGAATATCCTAAAATTCTCATAGTGATAGATGGGGAAACTGATCCTTCTACCATATTCAGTTTTTTTCTTCTCTTCTTCACTCATGTCTTCTTTTACTTCTCTCCCTCGTCTGTTCTTCTACCTGTGTGTCATCTGATTAACGATAGGAAAATAAAGTGGCAGATTAAGTCAAACTCTGTGGGTAAAGTATAAAAATCTTTGGGGCAAGTACTCCTTGAATGAAACACCACAGTGAGTTTTCCTCCCAGCTACCTGAAGTCCCTTAAAAAAATCTCAACAAAGATCTCAACTGAACTGACTAGCTCTACTGAAAGCAAACAGACAATACGTTTTTGAGGGTTCTGCATCCTTACAGGGTCTCCACTGAAACAGCTGAGCCAGAAGCCCACCCTTCCCAGGTGTGCTGTCAGATTCTGGTCTGCTTTAAGCTGTTTAACGAGCTCCTATTCGTGTCTGTCCTGATGGAATGTTCACTGAGGTAGGCGCTCTACCGAACAATTAGCCCTTTGTGATAGATAAAAAACTTCAAATCAGTAATGCAAGGAGGGCATGGTTACTAAATCTCTGATTCCCAAATATGCTTATGTGAGTGTATTTACATATATATTCTATATGGATTACATATGTGTTCAAACAAATATAGCTAATCTCTGAGGTGTTATTAGAATATAAACATTCTGCTCGAACACTGGCTCCGTGCTCAGGGGGAACTATGTGAACCAGCTTATCTTGATACCCTGGATACTTTCAAAGACACCCTAAGACCTTGCTACTCATGAAGTTATTGCTTACTTGTGGAGTGCTTTAAATTTTTAAATCCATTCCAACGTGCCACTGCATATTCTTGTATTGGAACTCTAGTCTTTTTTTTTTTTTTTTTTTTTTTTTTTTTTTTTTTTTTGCGGCACGCGGGCCTCTCACTGTTGTGGCCTCTCCCGTTGCGGAGCACAGGCTCCGGACGCGCAGGCTCAGCGGCCATGACTCACGGGCCCAGCCGCTCCGCGGCATGTGGGATCTTCCCGGACCGGGGCACGAACCCGTGTCCCCTGCATCGGCAGGCGGACTCTCAACCACTGCGCCACCAGGGAAGTCCGGAACTCTAGTCTTGAATTCCAAAAAATTCAAAACCCACTACTCTAGCAAATGAATAACTTGAACATAAAGGTATTCTTTGAACACTTGGCACACCATCATCAAGATTCTGGAAACTGAAGAGATTATTTTAAAAGTGTATGTTATAGAATCAGTCTCCAGACATTTATACTTTTGTAGTGGAAGAAATACCCGCAGAGATGATGCACAAATTCATGAATTGTTCCATAATTTCAAATTGATCACTCCCTCCTCCACCCCACCTTATCTTACATCTGCTCTAACGGAGCATTTACACACTTTATTTCATGTGAAATTTCACGTGTCTTTTTCATTAGAGTCAGAGACTCTTGTTTATTGTTGTTAATTCAGTGACTATCACAGGACACATGATAGGTGCTTAATAAATGTTAGCTGAGCTAATGAATAAAAACTAGATGAGCACCTGGAGGACAAGAAGAAAGAGATGATTATGGGTTGATTTTTTTTTCAGTGGCCAAAACAGAAAAAGCAAAAATTAATGTCTAGAATTTTTTCAAAGTGAAAATAGCTATCTTTTCTGACTGATAAATAATACATGCTCACTGGAAAATATTCAAATATCTCACTATAGGGCTTCCCTGGTGGCACAGTGGTTGAGAGTCTGCCTGCCGATGCAGTGAACACGGGCTCATGCCCCGGTCCGGGAAGATCCCACATGCCGTGGAGCGGCTGGGCCCGTGAGCCATGGCTACTGAGCCTGCGCGTCCGGAGCCTGTGCTCCGCAACGGGAGAGGCCACAACAGTGAGAGGCCCGTGTACCGCAAAAAAAAGAAAAATCTCACTATAATTCCTCTATTAGATAAAACCAGTTGTTATGATTTGGTGTACGTATATATCTCTCAGGTGTTAATCTATGCACATACAAGGTTGACTTAAAAAAAGAAAAATTGGAGCCATAGTATATATACCCTTTTGTTCACTGACTAGCTTTAAAAGTTTAACAGTATAGGGCTTCCCTGGTGGCGCAGTGGTTGAGAGTCCACCTGCTGATGCAGGGGACACGGGTTCGTGCCCTGGTCCGGGAAAATGCCACATGCCGCAGAGCGGCTGGGCCCGTGAGCCATGGCCGCTGAGCCTGCGCGTCCGGAGCCTGTGCTCCGCAGCGGGACAGGCCACAACAGTGAGAGGCCTGCGTACAGCAAAAAAAAAAAAAAAAAAAAACAGTATATTTCTAATGCCTTTCCATGACACAAGTGTTCCCCTTTAACTGGCTATGGTAGCCTCTATTTTGTATATATCATCGTGTGTTTCATTCTATTGACAGATATTTAGGTTGCAGTCAATTTTTATTCTTATAAACAGTGCTTCAATAAACTTCTTTTAACATCTTTGCAAGTTCAGATTTATTTTCTTGGCATAAATTCCTAGACGTGAAATGGACTTAAAATGTTAAAGCATGTTGTTAAATTATTCTAGAAAAAAAGGTCATGCCAATTTATACTCTCTCCAACTGTGTATAAGCCATTTTCTCTATCACCTTGCCTGGATGTAATTCATTTAGAAATCCTTGTTAACCTAATAAGGAAAGAAGCCTTACTGGTGGTTGTTGTTATTGTTTTTCCATTGTTGTTTTAAGTCCTAGACTACTTAGGGACCTTTTTTTTTTTTTTTTTTTTTTTTTATGCGTTACGCGGGCCTCTCACTGCTGTGGCCTCTCCCGTTGCGGAGGACAGGCTCCGGACGCGCAGGCTCAGCGGCCACGGCTCACGGGCCCAGCCGCTCCGCGGCACGTGGGATCCTCCCAGACCGGGGCACGAACCCGTGTCCCCTGCATCGGCAGGCGGACTCTCAACCACTGCGCCACCAGGGAAGCCCAGGGACCTTTTAAATAAATCAATTCTTGATAAATCACACATGTCCCACCCATGAAACATGTTCAGTACCAAATTAACTCCCCTCTTCTACTCAGCTGGGTTGTCTTCTCTTTGTACCAGCACCAGGTATGAATCAAAGAAACAAGAAGATCTTAATATTAGGTTGAACATACCTAGGAGAGATCTAATATGTATGTATAAATCGATGAAATCTCAAAATAAAATGTGTTTGATTATTGACTAAATAGTTTCATCATGGTTCCCCTCTATTAATGTGGATAACTGAGTAAATGATAACATAATTCACAAATTATATAACCCTGTTGCAGGAACAAGTCTTCAGATCATATCAGCTACTGGTAATAAGACCACCTACCTCTAAGTTTTATGAAGTCTCTAACGGGATTGTTAGCAATTCTACCACGAAGTCTAGAACTCAAGAAGCTGCTGACATGATGTAGTGGTGTGAAAAAATCTGTGAAACCAGAGAGATGTGTCTAAGAATACAGCACTCACGACATGAATAAAAACCATTTTATATTTCTCTAGTCCCAGGAAGTGTATGTGCCAAACCTTGCCTTGGAAAAAGAAATAGCACCTTTATACTTCAAAGCTTACAATCCTATCCCAAAGAGTAAACACTGGTCAATATTTCTTGCCCATGAATAATGGAAAGGTATTTGCAGGAAGGTCTTAGAGACTTCACGTGTTTCTTTGCGGACTGGGTCAGCTCTTCCTCATAGCCTGCCAATGAGTATGAAGTCTATGTTTTGAAGGCATCAGTGTGAAGAATTGTAGTCCCACTGCACTATTTTACTACTCACCACAAAACTTAGCTGCAGTGAGCTACCGAGTATGTTCACTAAGACACGGTAGTTGTGTTGTCTATTGCTATACAACAAACAAACCCAAAATTTAGTGACTTAAAACCACACACATTTACTATCTCACAGTTTCTGTGGGTTTAGAACCTAGGCACAGGGTCCCCTTCTTCAGGGCCTCTCAGGAGGCTATTATCTAGAGGTCAGCTGGTACCACAGTCGCATTAGCTGAGGCAGGATCTGCTTCCGAGCTCACATTAGTAGTTGTGATTCAGTTCTTCCTAGTCTATCGGAATGAGAGTCTCAGTTTCTCGCTGGCCATTGGCCAGAGGCTGCTCTCGTTTCCTGGCCACATGGGGCTCTCCAACATGGAAAGTTGGTTCCTCAAAGCCAGCCAGAGACAGACCCTGCTAGCAAGACAGAAGTCATGGTCTTTTATAACCTAATCATGAAAGAGACATCCAATAACTTTGTCCACATTCTGTTCATTAAAAGCAAGTCCCTAGGTTCAAGGAGAGGTGATTGCACAAGTTAGTGAATACTAAGAGTCAGGGATCATTGGGGACCATCTTAGGAGGCTGCCTACCACAGCAGGTGGTTCCTCAGTTGATAACAGGAATAGAGGACACTGGGGAAAACTGGAAAGGGGAAGGCCTGGAGACACGGTGGGAGAGGAATTTCCCGGGAAAAGGCTCACGACACTCCAGTGACACATACACTGTCAACAAACACAGTTGAATCTGGGGGGATGTTAACCACCTTGGGAAAGTGTGTTAAGTCTCAGGTCAAATCAGTATGTACCGTGTCAAACCAGTAACTTCTCAAATTATGTATTATTGGGGAAAATTGAAATAATAGTATAACTGGGTGACAATGGCAAATTAGTGGATAACACAGAAACACCAAGAGGGAAAATATTCCATACCTAAGGTAAAAAAATGATCGTAATTCTTCTTCCCTCAAAATGTATCTAACAATTAACATTGACAAAGTGAAATTAATGACATTCAAAGGACTCTTAATCTGTATTTATTCTATGTAAACATGTACACCTGCCATTTATTTGTCATTTGTCGAGCTTAAATTTTGAGTTTGTCTTGTCAAGACCATAGACCTCGTGATAATTTCATGTTTGCCTTTACTTTGCACCCACCATTCACTTTGATAGGATAGTTGGCTCAAAGTAAGGGTATGTTGGGGACCATAAAACAAAATAGAGAAAATATAGCTTACGTATTTATATGGGGGAGGGGAGCTCATACTCACACTAGGATTTTTTTTTTAGCATGGCTGTTCTAGTAAGTTGAGCTAATCGGCTGAGTGTTTGCATGGGTGGGTTATATACATGTTTCTGTGACAACAAAAATGAACAGAGATATAGCAGATAAATTGCCTTAACAGGTTTTGCTTGGTTTTAGAGCAAAAACTTACTAATTAATGCAAGTGTTGCAATCATTTTTATGACATTCCCCAAAGATGGCACTTTAAGGGTTATGCCATATGCTGATTGACAGAGGCCATAATTCCACACAATGAGACTGTATCATATTGTTTGAAGTGAGGTGATATTCATCTCTTGAAACTGATCAAACATATCATTGCATCAAACAGTATTACAATATAATCACGCTGTATGTGGAGACTGCCAAGGCTGATCACCATGTTGTACTCTTTTCCCTTGGACTTCTCTAATAGCAGTTGTGACACACCACTGCATCCATATTTTCCTTTACGAACTCAGAATCCAAGATAGAGAAAAATATCTGCATAAAATTGTGGTTTGGTTATGCTGTGTGAGTGTTTGTTTGCGGACTGCTTTAGAATTACAATTTTCCTTCCATAAAGATCTCCCTAAGTATACAAATAAAAACCCGGTAAGGCCAAGATAAAAAGAGAAGATTCCAAACAGGGCAGAAAATAATTCAAATGCCTTTTATTTGTCTTTAGTAAACAAGCAAACACGGAAGAAATGTCTTTTTAAAAAAAATACTTTTTAGTGTCTGAAACTTCCAATCGTATTTCTTCCCTAACGTACTGTTTTGCAAAGACACTTGCTTTATCTACTGATTCTGGGGCTATTTCAGCTGCAGATGAAAATGATATTAGAACCTATTCTTCTCCCAGTCTTAGTTGCTGCTGATCTTGGAAAGCAGTGCCAGGATGGGCATGAGTAAATGAGGGCAATTTGGCTATTCTCTTAGTGGCATTCTTAGCGGTATGAAATTCTATAACACAGCAGCTTTTAGACTGATATAATTTAGGAATTGCCCTTTTATTATCCATCCATCCATCCAGCCAGCCAGCCATTCATCCATCCACCTATCTAATAACTTGGGGACTATGTTCAGAATAGTTTACAAATAAACAGGATGCTAGGATGGGAGCCATCATCTATTCACGCTGACATTCACTAAGAGATGTGTTACCAATTCTGGTCCTCCAGGGTTGATCCATGCAAGTCTCTGAGATGTCACCATCCTATCTGGACCTTATTAATTTGTCTAAGCCAACCCTAACCCTAACCTGTTAGGTTAAATATTCTTAGACTTCTGGGCCTATAGCAACTATGTGGTTCTTTCAGAGACTCAGTGGGATATCAGGAACACAGAGGCTCTCTCTGATTGGTTATCTGAACACTCTCAGAGCCATCTCTCTCTTCTACTGCTCCTGCACTGTGGTGGGCACAGGGAACCTGTGAGGCTAGAGGATCCTGGGTTCCCCCAAGATACAAGACCAGCTAGCTCTCTGCTCCCAGATTCTGCTAACCATGGACATTTCTCCCAGGTCAGGTGAAGGAAGATCAGAGCCAAAGTCCCTTTGCAGAGACACCACCAGTCTTTAAATTCTGTGCTTTCCTTCTGACCACTTTCTCCTTTTCTTCTCTTCCTTAACCTATAGAGACTTCATTTAATATATGGTGAAATACACTGAATTTTCATCTATTTTTCCCAAATCTTTTGTTTGTGATGTTAATATCATGATTTCAGATCTTTAGGGCATGTCTGATACACAAAGGCCCAGGGTTTTGAAATTCAAAATCTGAGAACTGTCTCAGAACCTCTCTTTCTACAAGAGCATCCATTGCTCATGCAAGTAAGGACAAAAGTCCTAGTAGCTGCCCAATGGTGAAGAAGGGTCCCTATGTATCCTCTCTCTCTTGCTTTTTTGTCTTCTACTTCATTAATTTTGTTGTTTGATTCTTTATTTCTTTCCCCTATTTTCTTAGAGTTTAGTTGGCTGGATTTTTTTTTTTTTTCTAGTTTGTTGAATAGAATAGTTAGTACTACTTAAGCTACATCACATATTTTTTATTTTGCTATTGGTCGCTTTAAATTTTGAAACAATCAAAAATTCCTTTTTTTTTTTCCTAGCAAAAAAGCTAGACAGACAGTATAAATAGCTTGTTTTTCCTGAATACTTATAAACTGCTGACCAGAAGGTCCATTAGCCCCAAACAATTTAATGTGTGTTTTCTACAAATAAGAACATCCTCCTACTGACTGCAACACAACTAACAAAACCAGGAAATACGTTTTGATACACTCCTGCCCTTCGGTCCACAGATCACATTCCAGTTTCACCAACTGATGCAACAATATTTTTTGAAACGAAAGGATCCACTTCAGAATCACACACTGCATTGCTTGTCATGTCTCTTTAGCCTCCTTCAGTCTGGAATATTCTTCAGTCTATGGTAGGCTTTCATGACTTTGATGTTTCGAAGATGAGTCCAGTTACTTTGTAGAATTTCCCTCAGTTTAAATTTGCCTGAAGTTTCCTCAGGATTGGATTCAGGTCACAGTATCACAGAAGTGATGCTGTGTTCCTCTCAAAGAAGCAGACCAGGTCATGCATGGTTTCAATAGCTGATGTTCACTGTCACCACTTGATAAAAGTGATGTCTTCCAGGCTCTTCCACCATAAAGTTACTTTCCCCCCTTTGTGGGGAGGTACTCTGAAACCATGTAAATATCCTGTTCCTCAACAAACTTTAAATTCATTCATTCATTGATTTATGCTGGCATGGTCTCTTATTTTACTTAATATTGTAAATTCTATGAGGTACTATCATGTTACTATCCATATGAATACTCAAATTATGTCCAATGTGGCTAGTAGGAGTTCAGTTAAGCTGACGTCTAGGCCCTTTTGATATGTGCCCATCATTTTTTTTTTAAACACTTCTTTGGTTTATGGTAGAAGTTCCAGGTTTTTCTTGTACTTTTTCTCTCCCCCAGCCCCAGAATCAGGCATTTCTCTAAAAATTTCCCTTTTTTTTTTCCCTTAATGGAATATGGTATTTGGAAGCCAGGATCTGGGCGCTATGTATGTTCATTGTTTTTGGAGCGTTGCTGCTTCCCATATAGAGCCAGGAATTATATATATATGTGTGTACCATATAGTTACATTTATATTTATTTCTATCTATAGAAATTGAAATCTAGCTATCTATATTTATCTATAGATACTGAAAACCACGAGTTCATGCTTATACCTTCAATCACATGTTTCTAATTTTCTCCCTTTCTGTATATGTAACCCCGTCTCTAATAGTGAGAAGACAAGCTTCCATAATTCTTCAAATATTTACTTATGCAACCAACCTCACTTAATGCAACCAATCTCCCATCCCTGCTATGATCCCCTCCCACACACAGATGCCCTCTTCTCCCTGTTTGGGCTCTGACTCCCCTGTGTGGATACCTTCTCGCCCTGTTCAGGCTGATTCCTCATGCTTTTTTGCCTACCATCCTTGACTAGATGTTCTCTTCGTCCTCCTTGGACACTGATATTCTCCAATCTTGCTCTGTCTCACCTAATGGGTTTAGAAATGAGTTATTCAGGAAGGGGAAGGAGTACCAATCAAGTTTTTCCATGTAATGTTTTCCTTATCCTCTTCAATCCAGAGTTGAGTTTGCGGGAAAGCAAGAGAAATCACCAGGGGCCAAAAGAAAGAAGGAACTGAGAGCCCAAGTAGTAACCACATGAACTAGCTAGGCAGTATAGGAGCTGGGGTGGACTAGGGTGGGGTTATGTCTCAGAAACCTAGGAGTTTTCACTTTCATTCTCAGAAAGACACAGGAGACAAGACCTTGGAAATTCTGCAGGGAGGTAGGGATTTGAAACTGAACCTCCTACATAAATCCAGGATCATTTAGGGCTTCCCCTTCTGTGAAATGGTAGAGGAGAAATAATCTGTACACTAGCACAAAGAGACAACAAGGAAGCAAGCTATTGAGGCCTGGGTGCAGGGTAGAAAATAAGCCTTTCCAGAGAAATTGTGATCATAGACATGTGCCTCAAATGAGCTTCGTGTCAACCACATGGCCTTGAACACTCCATATTGAGATTCAGTGTATTCCCAGCAGAAGCAAACTGAGAAAAAAATCTGGTGTAATAAAACCTTATCACAGGCCACACTTGATGCCTCCAGATGAAGCCTATCAAAACTGAGCTCACTGTTCAAAATTACAACACATTCAAGGTAACAATCCACCTTGAGAGACACAGGAAAGAGTAAACACAGCAGAATTAAACCCCAAGGAATTTCAGATAATAGAGCTGTAATAGAGAGACTGTAAAATATATAAATTTTAAATGTTTAAAACATTAGAAAAGAAAAATAAAGCATTAAAATATGTGTCTGTGTCCTAATCTCCTCTTCTAAAGGACATCAGTCAGATTGACTTTGGGACTCTCCCTAATGACTTCATTTTGACTTAAGTACCACTTTAACACCTTAGCTCCAAATCATTCTGAGGTACTGGGTGTTAAGGACATCAATATATGAATGTTGGGCTTCCCTGGTAGCAAAGTGGTTAAGAGTCCACCTGCCAGGGCAGGGGACAAGGGTTCCAGCCCTGATCCGGGAAGATCCCATATGCCGCAGAGCAACTAAGCCGGTGCACCACAACTACTGAGCCTGCGCTCTAGAGCCCGCGTGCCACAACTACTGAGCCCATGAACCACAACTACTGAAGCCTACAGGCCTAGAGCCCATGCTCCGCAACAAGTGATGCCACCGCAGTGAGAAGTCTGCACACCGCAAGGAAGAGAAGCCCCCGCTCGCCGCAACTAGAGAGAGCCCGTGCACAGCAACAAAGACCCAACTCAACCAAAAAAATTAATTAATTAATTTTAAAAAATATATATGAATTTTGAGGGAGACAATTCAGCCCATAAAACTGTGGTAAACTGAACCTCACCAACCTCTCTTCTCTTGGCACTCTCCTGTTTCCTCTCTGCTTTCCAGATAATTCTCTGTACTCAATGACCTTCTCTTTCTTGCCTCAAGGGCTTTGCGAAGACTGTTACCTGCACTCGGAATACTTCCCCCATACTCCCCAAATTTGCTTAGCCAAAAGCTAGGTCTCAGCTTCAATGTCATTTCCTCAGAGAAACATTTCCTGACTCTCAGATTAGATTAGGTCTCTGTGTGTTGTGTTCTTTGCATCATTTTTGTACCACTTCATAATTCTAATTAAATGATTAACTGTATAATTACTGAATTTCCTTGATCCTATGATGCTATGTGTTGTTAGATGCAACATCAATTTCAAAACACTTGTAGAGAGAGGAAAGAAATACTACCCTATTAGTCAGCTATTGCTCTAATAATGCTGCATGAAAAACCACTCCAAAATTCAGTGACTTAAAATAACTAGTGTTTATTTCTCCCTCATGGGTCTGTGAGTTGATGCAAGTCACTTGTAAAAACTCAATTTCAGGATTCAGCTCTGAGCTCCAAGCTGCAGGCTGGGTTGGTTTCAGGTCTACTTCATATATGTCAATATGCTTCCAGTCCATTGTGTTCTCATGGTGAATGACAGATGTTCAAGCAGAGGGAACATGCAATGCCTGTTAAAGCCTTGGCTTGGAAAAGGCACACTGTCACTTCCACCCATTCTATTGGTCAAAGCAAGTCACATGGCTAAGCCCAACATCAATGGGTTGGGGACAGCACCCTGCTTCCTTTAGTGGGAGACACTGCAAAGCCACATGGAAAAGGGCATACATGTATACTGTATAATTCAAAATAGGGTGCAATTGGGAATAATCACTCAATGCACCATAACTACAGCAAACAGTACGTACATAGCTTTTTATTATGTTGACTTACAAAAGATTATTCAAATATGTTTGTTAATACAAAAAAATGCCACTTTATTCTGGGTTAAGAGTAAATCTTCATAGTCAGAGCCCAAAGTATCTTCTGAGTCATTTTTGGTCACCAACCATTATGCGCCTCATTCTAGTCACCAGTTCTTCATATAACCGGGGCTCAGGACCTTGACCTCTTTAATGCTTTTGTAAGTTTTAGGCATACAAAAGAAGACCAGGGTTCTCTTTGCATTCTCAATTTGGTTAAGCTCAGAACGTACCCCCCAAATTGATGCTTTTATCATTGGAAATTAAAAACTTTTCATAACAATCAACAAGTAGTTTTGTTTTGTTTGGGGTTTTTTTTTTTTTTTACTGCTTATTAAATTTTTTTTTATGGAGGTAGCATTGGTTTATATCATTATATAAGTTTCATGTATACAACGTTACATTTCTATGTCTGTATACACTACAGTGTGCTCACCACCAACAATATAGTTTTCATCTGTCACCATACAGTTGATCCTCTTTCTGTTTCACCCTTCCCCCAACCTTTCCCCTCTGGTAACCACTACTCTGTTCTCTGTAACTACGTGTTTGTTTTTGTTTGGTTTGTTCATTTCTTTCCTTTTTGTTTGTTTTTTATATTCCACATATGAGTGAAGTCTTCCAGTAATTGTCTTTCTCTGTCTGACTTGTTTCACTTAGCATAATACGCTCGAGGTCCATCCATGTTATTACAAATGGCAAGATTTCATCTTTTTTTATGGCTGAGTGGTATTCCATTGTATATATGTACCACATCTTCTTTATGCATTCTTTGATTGATGGATTTCAGGTTGTTTCTATATCCTGGCTATAGTAAGTAATGCCACGATGAACGTAGGGGTACATACATGGTTTTGAATTAGTTTTTTTCTAATTCTTTGGTAAATACCCAGAAGTGAGATAGCTGGATTAATATGGTAGTTTTGTTTTGTTTTGTTTTGTTTTGTGGTACGCAGGCCTCTCACTGCTGTGGCCTCTCCCGCTGCAGAGCACACGCTCCGGACGTGCAGGCTCAGTGGCCATGGCTCACACGCCCAGCCGCTCCGCGGCATGTGGGATCCTCCCGGACCGGGACACGAACCCGTGTCCCCTGCATCAGCAGGCAGACTCCCAACCACTGTGCCACCAGGGAAGCCCCTATATGGTAGTTTTAATCTTAATTTTTTGAGGAACCTTCATATTATTCTCCTTAGTGGCTGCACCAATTTACATTCCCACCAACAGTGTAGGAGGGTTCTCTTTCCTCCACATTCTTGCCAACACTTCCACAAGTAGTTTTTGACAGATACTTGACACTTGAATGATAATCTTTCACAACTCATGAACCTCTCTAGCTTGGAAATTCTACAATCTCTTTCTAGTGTCAATTGTACTATCTAGCATGCGACAGGCAACTCAACTGAGTGTGTCCTAAAAACAAAAGGAAATACAAGTTTTATCTCTTGGTGGATATTTTTCCATCTTAGTTTGTGTCTGCAAAGGAATTGAGTGTTTCTAGGTGACATTTAAGTGCAAGTCTAACATTCCTCCAGTGATGAATATTAGTTTCATTTATTCTAACTTTGTCTTGTGGCTCCATTTCCATGTTTTTCTGCACATCCATCAATTTTCATTTCAAAGCTACTTGTAGTGTAAGTCTCTGAACAACATTTGAAAAGACAACTAGACACCTAAATTTAAGTAAAAATTCAACCCCATATAGCGGTCTAAATAACTCAACTGAGAGGACATTTGATTAACAAGAGATGCAATGTTACCTATATCACTTGTTCCTCTGCCCAATAGCTAGGAAGTTTCTTGTAATATGGATTGAAGGAGTCATCCCATTGTAACACTGGAGCAGTCATCTGAAATTATGTCTTGCTTGGTTCTCCTCCATCTCCCACAAGTGCAGGAAAGTGACTCAGGCAGGGTGGACAGTGTCATTTTTACCAAGGTCTGACTTAGATGCTAGATATGATCGATTCGCTCTTCTCAGGCTGTAAAGATCATGTGAAATATGATGAGTCATCTTTCCCACCACACTGAGATAGCCTTCTAGAGAAAGAAAACAATGCAGAGGAGGGACTTTGAATGAGAAAGAGAGACAGAAAGACAGACAGACAGACAGACTGAGCCAGATCCTAGAGGATGGAGTTCTCATAATATCCAAGATCATCTCCTGAAACTTTTTGACACATAAGCCAAAGTTTATGCCTGATTAATGTGAGTTGATTTTTGTCACACACAATCAAATAGAGCCCTGGATATTACAAAACAATAACCCACATGAACAACATCATGGTTATAAAAACACACGATAGTGCAGCAACCACAAATAATTTCAGAATAACTCAAGCCCTTCATTTGTTTTCTTGAACATGATGAAGGGGACAGAGAACCTTAAAAGTCCCCTTTTGCTTCCCCCGTCCAGTGGCTCACACGCCGCAGCTGTTTCTGCTCCTTTACATCTGTCTTCAAATTCCAGTCTCACATCAAGATAACCTCCTCCCCCAAATTTAACCTTTTGAACTTTTGTTCTCTCTTCCTTTCCTCCCTATTCTCATGCCTAAAGCTCAAAAGACCTTGTCTGTCAAGGCAGGACTCTCAGGGCAGGACTCACCTCAGAGCACAAGAAACCACGTTAGCAAATGAGGGAAGACTGGGAACGTCCATGCGGGCTTCATTTTTGTCCCATTGCTCCCCTTTTAAAAATGTTATAAAAATGCTTAATTTTAAAGTTACACAAATGTGGTTTAACCTTTGTTGGCTTGTTTTTCCTTGCTAACCCAATGTCTTCCACATACATATTAGATACCTCATAACAAGTTTTTGAAAAAAAGAAGAATTAATGACGAGATGAATCTCTGAATGAATGAGAAAGGAATGTATGAATAAATGTAAAAATGAGGGCTTCCCTGGTGGCGCAGTGGTTGAGAGTCCGCCTGCCGATGCAGGGGACACTGGTTCGTGTCCCGGTCCGGGAAGATCCCACATGCCGCGGAGCTGCTGGGCCCATGCGCCATGGCCACTGAGCCTGCGCGTCCGGAGCCTGTGCTCCGCAATGGGAGAGGCCACAACAGTGAGAGGCCCGCATACCGCAAAAAAAAAAAAAAAAAAAAAAAAAAAAAAAAAAAATAAATAAATAAATAAATGTAAAAATGAGACATTAGAGATTCGGGGGGAAATTATTACTGGGAAATTAAAGACATGATCAATAAATGCTGGACATGGAGAAGATTAAAAAATACAGTTCTAAAATCCAACTCATTCTTTCACGTACATAAAAACAGAACAAAAAAAGAAAAGAACTTTGAAAGTAAAAGCAAGTCGTATATATATGTATACATATATATGTATATATATAGAAAGCTATCTACAATTTAAATAATCCCAGTGGTAGCTGTAACCAAGTGTATTAATTAGAATTCTTTGCAAGCCGCAGAGAACAAATCTGAACAAATAAGACATAAATGTATTTATTGGAAGAAGTATGTTTTACTGACCCAACAGTCATCTCCTCCCTCTTATCTTTGTGAACTCACACTAGTTTTGTTCATGGCTCTAATTATCCCTCACCCATATGGCTCCAAGTGAGGTCTTAACTGAATAGAAGCCATTTCCATCCCTGCTACCAGTTTATGCATATATGAGATGTGTGGGAAATTCTCCTAATGGGCTTCTGGGAAAAGCTTTCCTTACTTGCAGAAAGAGACCCAAGCAAGAAAGAAAAATCCCTTCTCCTGTGTCTGAAAAGAGGGATGTGGTGAAGATGTGATGACTGGATTTCTGTAGCCTTCTTGTGAACATAAGAGGATAGCCAACGGGAAGCTAACATATCAGGATGAAAGAGTGGGATGAGGCAGTCACTCTACATCCACATTTCTTGTCTCTGAAATGATAATTTCCCCAGAGCAACTCAGCTGAGCCAGGTTTTTCTGTTTTTCTGCAACTGACAGAATCCCAGGGATAGAGAACCATATCAAAGGGAGGCTGGACATCTGAGCTTGGGATTGGGTGGAGCCCCAGAAGCTGTGGAGGTTAGGAAGCAGAACCCAATAACAGCTGCCTTTTGGTGAAAACAGTCTGGTTGGGCTGCGCTAGGTCAGGTGAACTGAATTCCAGTGTTGTCTTTTTGTTCCTCTCTTCAAAACAAGTTTCAATTCCTAGGCCTGATAATATTCAGTAAGAAAGAATTAATTCCTCAAATCGGACTTTAGATTCTAATACAAGGTTAGGTAGATGCTGAACAGCCAAAAATATCAAGTGTCTACAACATCAACAAATTAGCTGGTTTTTCCCAAGATCTCCTGTATTATGGGTTTTCTTGTTTCTTAGTATTCATTCTTGGGGGCTTCCATTTCTCCTAATCATCTTCTGTCCTTATTTCCTGCTTCCATAACATTCTACGTCTTTATTTTAAATCATGCCTTCTGCAATGTCACTCTCGTCTGCCTTGTCTATGCCTTCATTCCCCAAATGTGGAAATAAATCAAGCCAGTTTTGTGTCTCAGATTTTCAGTGGAGTTTTGGGGTTACAGATGGAGATTACATTGGAGTATAAGCTGAGAACTAAGTGTAATATACCCGTCTAATAAAAAAAAATTAATAATCAACTATATCCCACCATGGGGAATTTGTTGCTGGATATGTTAAGTTCTAGCTCATGTCTCTCCATCCTATGACTATTTTCTTTTCCTCTCTACCAGGTTTTTTTTTCAATTTCCCCAAATTCCTTTAATTTCATAAACAGAATATTTCTCCATCTTGTACTCAAAATCAACCTTGTGGCCTTACGTATGCATAGCCAAGAACTCATTAAAGAGCTCTGTCAATGGGTTTCTATCCTTTAAAACACAAAGCATTGGGATAGCTTGGAATTAGTTTTTTCTTTATATGATACAAATTTTAGGATGTGCTTCTCTCTTTACCAACCTCTGTAAGCAGAAGGGGGGCAATTTAAAGATTTATTCTTCCCCATTTCACAGAAAAACCTGTGGGGATTGTTTTGTTTTTTCTCTTCCTTTCTTTTTCTTCTTCCCCATCCTCCTTCTGTTACTGCTCCTTCTTTTCCTTCTTCTCTCCACCCAGTACAAAGGCAGTGACTGTAATTGATTCTTATGCCCATAATTCAAATGAAGAACAAAGTATGAAGTCCAGTCTGAAGGAAAGAGGGAAACCGGGTACAGTGTGATACGGCTGC
Organism: Phocoena sinus; assembly: GCF_008692025.1. NCBI lineage: Eukaryota > Metazoa > Chordata > Mammalia > Artiodactyla > Phocoenidae > Phocoena > Phocoena sinus. The sequence continues at coordinate 87,401,712 of NC_045769.1, read as the reverse complement.
TAGTCCCAACTCTGCAATATACTAGCAGTACGCTTTTGAGTTGCTTCTGAAGTCTGGGATTAAAGCTATGGTTTACCTATATCAGAAGGGTATTAGCAAGACTAAATTAGATGATGGATGAAAAAGTACATCCTCAACTATCAAGGACTACCCAAATGTAAGAGAATGAATACCAGATAGTGAATTCCATCGCCGAAGGTCCATGAGAACAAAGCTGCTGACTGTCTGTGATAAAAGGCAGGAATTCAATCAAAGAGCAAAGAACCCGGGGACTGAGACTTTGGGGCGCCAAGGTCAGAGTGGGGCCAATAACAAGACTTGACTTGAGATGGAGCGCTACTGAAATCCTTCTATTTCTCTTGCAGAGGCAGATTTGATCTCTGAGATTGCTGCAGGTTCAAACTTAAGAAATCTTACTCTGCTCTTTCTCCTTTAAGGCTGAAGGAGCAAAGAGTTAATTACCTTGTTATATTTGTCTCTCTTCCAAATTTTCCACACGGGCTTTTTTTCTTAATTAGCCGTCATATGAAACTAGAAGAATATTTATTATTTACTGTGTGTATTAAATTTTATGTCTTTTCTTCTTAATTCTTAAAATGGGTAAATTTACTACTTTTCATATTTGTCTCCTAAAAAAAGCAATGTTTTTATTTGTTGTTGTTATTGTTGCTTTTATTGTTTAGTTGTAGTCCTCATTTGACTTTTCTTTGGGTCAGTAATTCTTCATAAAAAACAAAATGAGAAAACCTTCTGGCGTGCTTTAGATTAATTGGAAGAAGCAAATAGTTTCCCCATACGTTTTCTTATTCTTAATGCTTTTCTTTTTATCGTTTACCCAATTTATATACGATACCTAGAAATGCCCACTGAGTATTGGTTAAATTATATGGCTTAACTTCAAGGCTCTGTAGTAACTTACTAAAGTATATTTTATAAAGTGATTTTGGTCGTCAAGATAGCATGACTATACAACGACTTATGTGCATATGTGGCTTGTTGCCATGGTACTAAGTCAGCTCCAAAGGAAACATGAAATGCACACCTACATGCCAATTTCAATCTCAATTATATATCTACTGCAATTCATTAGACTTAGGGATTCCAAAGGGTTTATACATTTAAAGACTTGCTTAACTGGTTTAGAATTTAACTGCTAGCCAAGGTACTCGGAAGGAAAGCATTTCTGAATAATTCCTCTATTTAAAATCTTCTTTATTTTTACCCCGACAGTAGGTAACATATTATAACAATGCATTATACATAGTCTTATTTTGTGTATGTATGGCTTACTTCTATATCATAAATGCTTTAAAAGCAAAGAATGTCTCTACTCCTCCTTCCCCACCTCCTAGTGCAGATGCGGATATCTAATATAAGTTTCTCTTAAAAACGTTAGGCTTGACGGAATTCCCTGGCAGTTCAGTGGTTAGGACTCTGCGCCCTCACTGCCGAGGGCCTGGGTTCAGCCAAAAAAAAAAAAAAAAAAGTTGGGCTTCAATGGAAAAACTGGTCCACAAGTATCAATCAAGGTTCACTTAAGAGTTCCCCATAGCTGTTTAATATCTCAATGCAACAATCTAGGTTTTATTTGGAAATGATGATGATTTTAATATGTCTTAGGCCAGTGAAAGCAATTTTGAAAGCTCTGTTTGATAAGCTTCTTTTATCCCAGTTACATCTTTTGCTTCTCTCATCTCCCTTCCCCTCCACCTTCTCCAATTTCTTTCTTCTGTATCCCTCACATTTCTTTCTGTTTTGTACTCTCTCTTCTACTCTCTACACTTCAGCAATTACTTAGGAAAAAAAAGAGTGTGGCATTTTCCTATTGCAACGCAAAGGAAACCAAGCCTGAGCATATCTCTATAACATAAAGACCCAGTGGGTTCATTTTTTGGGGAAAAAAATCCGACCAGAAAGGAAAAAAATCCAGATTTACAAAATGTCACAATTAGATTTTTTAAAAAGTATATATAGTTCAGCTTGTTTACTTGGAAAAGGGACTCTTAATGTTCTTAATTATGTGTAAGTAAATAATCTGGGTTGATAGAATTTTAGAGGAAGCTGCTAAAACTAAAATGTTTGAGAAAACAGATATTGCTTAATGGACAAAGAAGCCGCTGTACACAGCGCCCGTTGAAAAAACTGAGAAGTAAAGGACCCATAACATCCACAGGTGACTGGGAGAATGTTTTGATATTTCTGCAGGTGTTTGTCTATAAAAGCATTTCAAGGTGTAGCTTTCTACTGATTCGACCTTGCTAAAAATCAATCTAGGAACTATCATTTGCTAATCAATGTTTTTTTATCACATTTTCCAAACTTTTTTCAGGACATGAGAGTTTTTAGTTCCTCCTTCTTGAGAAAGAGACCCCCTGATGGGAGACCCTAAAGCCACCTCTGGACTTCGACACTATGTCTGCCCTGAATTGAAGGCCCTGTTGCTGAATTTCTCCAGTTTGCAAAGCAAGGAATTTCGCACTAAACTTGAGTTTCTAACTTAAAAATAAAACCCCAAACCTGCTCATCTATTGCAGGTTAATGTACTCCCTTTGTTTCATGGTATGCATTTAGATGCATTTGAAATAAAAGGTGAGTTAAATCAGAAATCTTGGGGACAAGCATTTACTATTTTAAAACAGAGAACGTCAAATGTTTTTCAACCCAGTACCAAAGGGCATTTCACAGGTAATTTCTCAGAGCTGATGCTAGCTAATTATTAGCTATCATACCCTGCCTCCCATTCTAAGTGACTATCTCCTGGCAGAAAGACACAACTAGGAGTGTTTTGTTTCATTTGTCCTTGGAGTTTTTATCAACATCAAGAAGGTAGACTGAGCCAAAGTTAGAAGAATTCTGGAGCTAAGCAAAAAGCGACACATTTAACAGCCCCCATTAATTGGGGTTGTTACATGATTAATTTGAGAAAAACAGAAGAGACCGATTTCTTTACAACTCACAGTTGGATGCAACGCACTAAAAGTAATCCTGTAAATTACATTTTAAATCTTCAACATATTCCGAGCAGATAAATTAGTGGCATGATTGACCAAACTCCTTTTAAAAGTACACATATTACGATGCATCATAGTTATAAACAGATGGTATTTGGCCTCCTTCCTATTCTCAACATTTGGAATTTCTAAACTATGTGAATTAAACAATAATATTTTATAAACATACAAGGGATTTTGCTCACTGCTTTGTTAACATAGAAATTATACAATGCTGACATTTATTTAAATTTTAAAAAGTAAACAACAGTGTGCATTGAAATAAAGCAAACTAAAATCAACACAGAGAAGTATGTTCTGTGTGCATATTACCTACGATGGCACTGGCCTTTTTAAGGGAAGACATGATGGGTTGAAGAACAAATGGTAGCTTAGATGGGTCTAATCCTTTGTACTCCAAAGGCTCATTTAACACCTCTCTGTAAACAACGGATATTTATATCATAATTGGCTATTTGACCATCATTGTTCACTTACTGTATAACCTGCTATTATGGAGTTAAAAGAAGTTCCCCTTCATTGGCTCATCAGCTCTCATAGTAGTGAAAGTGTACTCGCAGTTTTGAAAACACTTCCACAAACGGGAATCATTCTGACACTTCTACTCAGAATGAGAAACATTATCATTATATCAATAAGTATGTATTTTTTTCTTTGGGGGATATTATTGCCAGAAAGAAAAGGAAATGTATCAGATCTTAAGGTCATTTACCGAGATTCCTTTCTAAAATTACAGTTTTAACCCTTTGGCCACATTTTGGAAGGGAGACACATCTGCTGAGTTGATGTACAAAATAGAAGGCACTCGGTTTTCAAACACTATTCTCAGATTTGCAAAGTTGTCCTGGGATGTATAAATAATAAATCAGATATTTCAATCTGTTTTATGGTTTTTGAAAGCCCTGATTATCATTGTTTAGAGACATTCTCTTCTCAATGCACTTCCCAAGTGTTCTTGTTCTAGCTTCCAAGGCTGGGCTTAGGAAGGCCACCTTCCCCTACCTCGGTTTACTCCTGGACTGCTCTTCTCACATTTTAAACAAACAATCAACCAACCTCTACGTTCAGGTCTACAGTTTGAGGACCATTTCAAACCAGAGGGGGTAAAATCTTGAGTGATAGGTGCCAGCGATGGTCACCAACACTCCAGGCTAAGAAGGTTTCTTATATTTGGTCATTGGAGTGCACCACTTTAGCCTACAATCTCTATTGGTGGGAAAGAGAGGAAAGTATGCTACAACTTAGATGGACAGAAAAGGAAAGGGCTCTGCTGAAACCAAGAACAAAAGGCATTTTTCTCTTAAACATACAGTTTTAAATGTGTCTATGCAAATAAATACCTAATGATAAATAGTAATACTAGCGGGAAGGAGGCCCTTTTAAAAACATAGATGCCTCAAAATGATATTAAATGTTTTCCCACGTTTTTTTGGAAATCAATGTGATACTTCTAGATATTCTCCTACCCAAACACTGCTTAACCTCTCTGTCCCCCACCCTCTTTGCGCCTTCTAAATAAACAATTGGTGGTCAGGAGGAGAAACAGTTTGCAATCCAAAACACAGGTATGAAGTGAAAAGGAAGGCGACCTGAGGGCTGGCAGTGGGATTGAAATCACAAGTCTGAACATATGAGAGATTCGAAGAGGAGTATTTTAAAATTAATAGCCAGAATCCCTGCCTGGAGAGTTCCCGAGCCCATCCCCACTCCCTTCTCTGTTTTTGCTTAAGTTACATTTTTTAAAAAGGACTGCGGGGAGAGAAATCATTCTTTTTGCTTCATCTTTGTCGGATTCTCTCACTGAGGTATGAGACTGGCCGACTCAAGGAACCAAGTACAATAAAATACTTAGACGAACAGAGAAGAGTTCTGCCCGCCAGGGCTACGCCGCCTTCCCGGAGGTGCGGAGGGGGACCAGTCAAGCCCGGCGCGAGGGAGCCAGGGCAGCACTGGGCCATCCGCCACGTGTGCGTGTGTCAGCATGTGAGTGTCGGTGCGCGCGTGCCGGGGTGCGTGCCCGCGTGTGTGCGTGACAGTGTGCGCGTGTCGGACTGTGAGCGCGCCGGCGTACGCGTGCCGGCGCGGCTTTGCCCGGGAGTCCGAGCGAGTTGTGAGCGCGAGCGCGGCGGTCGCCCGGGGCTCGCTCGGCCCCGCCGCCTGGGACGCGCCCCGCGGCCTCGGGGCTCCTCTGGCTCTCGGTTCTGGGCTCAAGCGCCGCCGAGGGGGCTCGGTGAGGACTCCGTGACCTCGACGTCCCCCTGCGTCCCGTTTTCTCTCGCCGGGAGAGGTGTAGAACTACCTCCACGCGCCTTGGCCGGGATCGAGCGGGGCACTGAGGGCGAACGCCGCCGCGGACCGGAGCTCGGGCACATCGGCCCCGGGGAGAGGGTGCGCGGCGAGCGCCCGCAGACCCTGGGCCCGCCGGACCCTCGGCCAGCCCTTCGCGCTCTCGGAGGCTCTGGCGCCGCTGCCCCGACGCTCGGGGCGAGCAGGGCGAGCAGGGTGGGCGCCGGGGCGCGCGCTTTCGGGCAAGCGACCGCTTCTTCCGGCCGAGGCCCCCGCGCCCCGCCGCCGCCCCTCTGCCTACGGCCCAGTCGGGCCACCCGAGCACCCAGCCTGCGGCGCGGGGCCAAACCCGACCGAAGGCGGAAGACCTGAGAGGCAGGGAGGCAAGGAGCAAAGAGGTAGCCAGCCCCAGACAAGGAATCCTTAATTACAGATTAAAGGCAAGCGAAACCGTGCACCACATTTTCCATGTGTCAGCTGACGGCAGCGACAAAAGGAAACACAGAATGCTGGGGGGAAGAAGGCCTGTCTACCCCCCCCACCTTTATTAACAGTGGAAATGTAAAATACATTAGGTAGTGACTCTGGGTAGGTGGTGCCTTGGGCCAAATCGCAGCTACTCGCTCCTCGTCGAGTAGGAGGACAGTTTGGTGATGTACCCAGAAGTCTGGGGAACCTTCTAACAACAACAAAAAAAAGGACTGTAAATACTCCGTTCGAGTAGATTTTGCTTCCTAAAAACTTAATTACTTACACATTTTTAATATTTGGTGTTTATAGTGTTGCAATTCATTATCTTCAGTGAACTACCTCGCGCACGCGCGCGCGCACACACACACTCGCACATTTTGTTTTGCAATTCTGTAGATTCCATTTTTTTCTGGCCTGATATCACAGCATTAGAAATACAGAGGAAAAGCCAAGCCGATTGAAAGCCAGGGAACATAGCTGCAAGCACCAGAGAGCACAAGGTCCCTCATGGTTCTGGGCTCTGGAGGAAAAAGGAGAGATGTATGCGTTGATGCCCTTTCTCTTAATTCATTATGATCACAAAACAATTTCCACCGTGTCCCTGGGATTTAAGACTCCAGTTCAACTCCATGACGTCCTAAATTCTTCACAGGGGGTAGAAAAGTGTTCAGAAGCCGAAGTCCACTCTGTGACCATCACAAACCTCTAGCTCTGTGCCCTCAATTTCTAACACAAATTAGAGACATGACCTTTGAGGGTCACCCTGAGGCACCAGGCACCAGGCACTTTTCTGTGTTTTCTTCCTCTTGCTGCTGGGTCAGCTTGAGAAATAGAGGAATTTGGCTTTGTTAGTAATGTGTTTACTGATACAATTGATGCAGCAGGTTGGAGGCGACAAGACCACCTTGCTTAGTCATTTTACCACCCTTTCTCTTTGTAGATATTTTTCTGTCTTTTATTTGTAACTTTTCCACCAGTGCCATTTTCCCCACAGCATTTTAAAAAAATTCGAAGTGCTTTCCCATGTGGTTCCAGTTAACTGATTTGCCCAAACCCCAAATAATGCTATCTGCATTCAAGATTAATAGCTGCATATCAGTAATTCTTAAATACATCCTGATCCATATTTTCAGTTTAAATGATTCTTACATTATTGGCCAGACAAATGCCTGAACGAGTAAGTCTGTGGACTGGTTACCAGCCAGATGACGGCAGCGTTACACTCAGGGAACACAATTACAGTTTCTGCTCTAGTCTCTTCCACTGCAGAAGGCAGAGAGCCTTCCTTATTTGCCACCTTCCCCAGATGTGGTAGTAGATGAGCAGATTAATAAATTGCTGTAAATTACACTAAGTTGCAAGCCCTCCCCCCTTCTGGTACATATTTAGGAAAATCTTTTAAAATCTCCCTCAGCATCTAGTCGGATTTAGCCACACCCACTCCACATTTTGACATTCTCCTTCAGTAAAATAAAGAAGGTGAAAGAGCAAATTAGGAGTTTTTCTTTCCCTGTAGCTTTCCAGTGTTTTGAGAGGATCATCCCGCTGTCGTTTTAGGCCAGTTTTGTTAGTTCGTGTTTTTACCACCCACCAAAGAACAGCACAGGATTGAGTTCATGTTAATAAATGATGTTCACGACTAGGTTTCTAAGTGCCAGAGTTATGATTTATTTTTTTAAATGGGTGGAGAAAGGAGAGCGGCAATAAAACTAGCCCCTAAGTCACTCAAAATCCTTGGCTTCACACATCTATGTGGTTATTAATTTTTTTTTTTTGGTCTTTTAAGTTTTGTCTACATTTCCTTTAAGTTCTACTATTATGGACTAAATATTTTTTGACCATTTACCTGTGTCCGTAGCTTCAAACCCTATGTTTATTATAGTTAGATTTATGAAAAGCATTACATGTTCCCCTTTTCTACTTTCTACATGTTTATAATTGTCCCTATTTATCCCCCATCCCCGTTAAGAATTTCACAATAAAATCCTGTACCAAATAAATTAAACTCTGCAACTTCAGACACCCCAGGAAGAAGACATTAATCCACTTAGTTGAATACCCAGACCTCCCCCTCTCAATTTCAGCTCTTCTTAATGTAACATTTAGGCACGCAGCTGGCTCCTTAGACTTTCCTCCCTCCCTTTCATTCTGAATCATATTGGCCTTGTTTAACCTTCATTTCCTTTCCTACCCACCCCCCCACCCCGCATTTGTCCATGTACTTTTCTTTGACCACGTTTGTCTCTCTCTCTTTCTTTTTGCTACCCGGATGGAAAGCAATAAATATAGTTTTCTAAGACCTTAATACTTTCTGTTAAAATCCCATTCTCCCTCCCCATTCCACTATTAATGCTTTGTACAATTTTTATGCATCCTTCGTTGTGAAGTTACTGCTCTGTATTTTTCTGATTGATCATTAAGTTGTGCTGGCTTTTGAGAACTGCCTCCATAATCCCGAAGCAAAGCCTTTTTACTTGGCGTGCTCTTTGCCTTTGGAATGCCTTTCCTGGCAAGGACAGACGTTTTGGTTTGACTATGATTCTTAAGTTACAATTCAAGGCTAATTTGTTCAGTTAGGTTTCTACTCTAAGCAGCTCTCTTTCTCACTGTTAAGTGCTCCATGAGGCTGCTTAGTTGAAGGGTGTGCTGTAAGCTCAAGATGTAATATATTTATATTGTACTTGATTATCAGTTTTCAAAAACAGCTGCATGCTTTGATATCTGTGTAAGGAAATATCAGAAGATAATATACCATTGGTATTTATTACTCTATAATTAAGGATGTGTCAGTGTTTCCTTTTTTTAAAAAAACCCTATTTTCAGAAATTCATATCTCAGGCATAAATTTCCCTATGAATTACAGTCTAATACCATATTAGAAGTATCTCCTTTTTAAGTTATCCCTCCCCTTCCTTTTCTTTCTAGGGAAATCAGTTTCAGGGTGTAATTTCTGGTTTACTATCTGGGATGAGAGGAAGCAAGCCCTATGTTGCACAATTAAAGGTGCTTCTGCCACTGATGCCACCTGCTCCGTCTGCCCTAGGCCCCTTGCACCGGGCGAGTGCAACCGGGGGCTGCCTTTTGGATAAAGGGCCAGCCTTCTATCTATTTGATAGGCAACTTCTCCTTGTATGATGCGAAAGGCAATAAAGAAGACTCAGCTGTTCAGAAACATCACAGGTACCACAAAGTCTGAGATTTTAGGACCAGGAATCAATCCTTTTGCGTTCCTCTTCTCATGGTTACTTAGACTACAAATGCAGCCAGGCCAGGAGGAACATGAAATAAATCTATAGTCAGGTACTAGCAACATCTTCATCTATATTTCTTCTGATAGTATACCAAGAAGCAGGAGAAGGAGGGAAGGGGGAAAAGATGGACAGCCAGATATGTTCCTCTTCCCCTCCTTTAAGGGATGGTCTTGACCAGTTGAATTGACCACAACCTCCTGAAAGAGGCTGAGTTCTAGACCCACCATGGGACCCAGAGCAACTCAACCTCACCTCAGCCCTCAGTTTCCCCACAGCTAAAATGGGGACGTTACAAAATAAATGCTTACCAGCAGGGCCAGGAAATTTATGTGATGTGTAAGTCCAGCAGGGTGTAAGGCCACAAGGAGTGGCAGGGACCCAGGATGGATGTAGAGACCCAAAGACTCCCTACAGGCATAATAATGGTCATAATAAAAACACTTAATGGTGAGATCAATTGGGAGATTGGGATTGACATGTATACACTAATATGTATAAAATAGATCACTAATAAGAACCTGCTGTATAAAAGTAAATAAATAAAAATTTAAAAACATAAAAACACTTAAGCAACGCCACAGGACCTCTCGTTCGCCTTCTATAACCAACTGCGTGGGCCACCCCCTGCTGCCCTTTGCACTCTCCTAGCTGGTGAGGGGAGAAACAGTAGGGAACCAGGGGTTCCCAGTGAGTCACAAGCACTGAACTTCGTGCTTCCTGAAAGACAGGTGGGTGACAATGACACTATCCCATGCAGGGAAAGACTTATACAAAACATCTTTCTGTTTCTATAAGGCATTCTGGCTCTTAAATAAGCCTTAATACGATGCCTTAATTTTCTCGCTTGTGAAATGACAAAACATTACATTTTCAAATATAAAGGACTTCAAATTCTCGAGAAAAGTGTTACATACGTACTTCTAGTAGAAATCACATCTTCTAGCGCTCCATCTTAGGTCTGCTAGTTAAATGCAGTAACTGATAGCACAGTAAACATTTTCGATTATCTCTCAGGAGACATCAGTTCTTTATATCAGTTTATGGGAACAACGATGAACCTGTCCCTAGGGTTGAAAGTCATTACCACAGAGATATGGGAGAGAATAAGGAATCACTAAAGTGGTGATAAGTGATGGGAGGACCCCTGAAGGTACTGACCCCTAATTCCAATTTAGGAAAATGGGCCAGAGGATGAGTGGGGATCCTGAGGTCATACGTAACTCAAATGCAGCTAGGGCATCCTGAAGATACTAGGAGGACTCCTTTCATGGCAATGAAAGTCTTGTGTCTTAAGAGGAAAGGGGACAGGTAACAGTACAGGAAGTGGGCAGAGCGGTTAGCAGCTCCGACAGCTCTGTGCCCTACCACAGAGCTCTGAATTTTTCAAGATAAAAAAAGACAGGCTGATATAACAACTTCCTACATCTTCCTCTCTTTACTCTTCAAAAGGGAGTTTGTTGAGCTATAGTTTTCCATCTTATATTTATAATGCCACAGGCATTAGTTAGAAATGGTGACCAGCAGCCCCAGGAAAAAGGAACCCACAGACAGTCAAGTTTTTCTTCCTAGGTATGGTTTGTTTCAGGGTCAAGGTTAGGTCTTTGGCTCCAAGTAAGCAGAGGAAACTCTTCTCATGCAAAACTGGAGGCTAGGGCAGTTTCTTTCACGGCCTGGAGAAAAATGGTTTTCTGACTCCATCAATAGTTTAGAGTCGAGAAATGTTAAGAATGGTGCAGTAGCAAAGTATTTAGAGCTCTTATATTATACATGGTGACCAAAGTATCTATAGCTCCTATCAAAAGGTATATCCAATAATAACATTTAAGAAACGTAAAAAGTCATAAAGGGTAGAAATAAACCTTTGTGTGCTATGACCCAGCTTAAGATTAACTGTACAGTAAGCACGCCTCTCCCAGTTATATGCCTGGTCTTCCCACCATCACTCCTCTGACTTAATCATTATTGTAAATTTGGTGTTAATTCCCAAGTTTTTTGTTATACTTTAATCACATATGTACATGTCTTTGAGCATCATGTAGAATTGTTGCATGTTTTTAAACTTTTCCAATTACATCTTAATGAATAACTTTGAAGGGAGGTCACGTTATTGAAGCATCAGTTGTCCTGTATCTGAATTCAAGTTTTAAAATGAAACATGTTCTCCAGCTTTCCACTGAAACAGAAAGGCACTCAGGGTGATACTTGTCAATAGTCAATAGAAGAATATGAATATCTCTCATAGGATATGTCAACATTAAAAGACAGCATGGACTATCATTTGAAAACTGATTCTATCACCCACAGAAAGTATCTTGAGACTTAAATGAAAATTTTTTTGTGGCTCATAATATTTCTGGGTAGCAGATGCTTTCTCAAAAACAGATTTTACTTTTAAAAATATCAAATATAATTAACACCTTCAACATAAAATGAAATCTTTGCTTCCAGATGCATTTCAAGGTGTTGAAATGAATTTGTGCAGTCCTCTATGGCTGAGTTTCCACTGACTTACTGATTGTGCTGCCATCTTTACGTGGCACGTCTGAAGAACTGAGAGCTAGAGCAGGGCATTTAAACTCAGCCGTATTTGAAGGATGCTTGTTAAACCAGGAGCATTTGGGGAGAGGTCTTTTGACCTATTCCTGATTAACCTGGTATAAATGAGTAAGTTAAGAACTAGATGCTCTTCTATTTATTATAGAAACACTTAGCCAGAAACACAGATTAGGTAAATTCAGGGCAAGCATTCTGGACATTGTATCAACGTTGATAATGGGCGGACTTTTAAAGACATTTAAGATTAAAATTGTTTTAATGATTAATTTAAAAAGAATATAATGAACAGAATTGAATGCTCAAAAAAAATTTTTCTTTTCAACAACCGTACTAAAAATAAGAAACAAAGGGACTGTTTGCTCTCTTTAGTGAAAGCAAGGGAAACAGGAAATAGTCAGCTTGTACCGTTGATTATCCTCTGACTTCAACAAAATATGGGATAACTTACTTAATAACTCTCCATGCCACCATGTCATGGCTGTTGAGAAGCATACACGCACATACATAGATACAGTTATCTTTTCAAATGTTAAGAATTACACATTTACAAAACTTTTTATTGCTTATTTGCACTAATACCAAACCCGACAGCATGGTTTTAAGAAGTGACCACTTTAATGTAAAGTTTTATTCCAGAAGTAATGCTGGGCACAGCTAAAGACAGAATTTGATTTGAGTTTATGGGTGTAGGAAAAAAACCCTCCATACACAGGTAACTTGCAATATTTTGTTTGCCAGAATTGGGCAAATATTTAAATGTTTTCAATGCACTATCTGAACAGTAATTCATGTTGTCTTCCCATCACTTAGTGAGAAAAACATATATGGATAGTTGTGCATGTAACATCTTGTTCACTATGAAATGTGAGCTCATTATTTGCAGGATAGGAAAACATAGTAAACCAAGCACTGTTTCTTGGCCGTGAGCATGTAATATGGTTTGAGAGACATCATCTATGATAGGGCACCTTTCTAACTGAAGCATCTCTTTAGATGATAAACCCTGCTCAGGAGAATAGTCTTAAGAACCTCTTAGGCATATTTATATCTTAACTTTTCCACTCAAAAGGAGCATAACTGATAGATTCCGAGTTCCACAGTCTCAGACCAGAAGGGACTTCTCAAATAATTCCTGAGCTCTTTGTTTATGGGTTGGGGGTAATTTGTTCAGTGCCTTCTCAAAAGCGGGAGGAGGACTCAAGGCTAGTGCTGTGATGTCCATCACACATATGGCTCTCACTGTGTGCAAAGACAGAGCTTGTTGTTCCTGCTTTTATTTTTATTTATTTATTTATTTGTTTAGCGGTACGCGGGCCTCTCACTGCTGTGGCCTCTCACTGCTGTGGCCTCTCCCACTGCGGAGCACAGGCTCCGGACGCGCAGGCCCAGCGACCACGGCTCACGGGCCCAGCCGCTCCGCGGCACGTGGGATCCTTCCGGACCAGGGCACGAACCCTTGTCCCCTGCATTGGCAGGCGGACTCTCAACCACTGCGCCACCAGGGAAGCCCGTTCTTCCTGCTTTTAAATTCCCTGACCTCATGGGCCTTGAACTGCTGCTTTCTCTGACCTGCAAGTCTGCCTCTATCCAGAGGACTCTCTCTGGCCCCCTGACCTTGATCTACTTCCTGCTTACGCTTTTGCTACCTGTGAAATGGGCCCTACTAGACTTTTGAACCAGTGCCCGCTCTATCTCAGATGCCTGCTAGACCACTCAATCCTTCTGAAAGCCAGAGAGCCTGGCTTGGCCCTTGTCTATCCCCCTCTCCCTGGCTGCTTCTCACTCTACAGCTTAGAGAAGTTATTCATTTCAAAAGCTAGGAAAGTTACAATTTACCTGCCAGTAAACAGAAGATGGTTTATCAACAGACTCTACCTTAATGACTACAAATGTTTACCTCCTGCTTTCCAGAATGCAAAGAAAATCTTGGAAATGTCATAATATCTTACAAACATTTGCAAAACAGATCCTTGTTCATCCGGAAAAGAAACAATTGTATTCGTTGTCTCTGACACAAGGAAAGTGTTCAGTGAGAAACATACAGATAGATGTACACACCTTACACTGAAATGAGATATGTTAATTAAAAATTGCAGTGGGCACTTTATTAAAAATTTATTTTACAATCTAGCCATTCAAAACATCTTGACATCAACAAATAGAGCAGCTTGACTATTGGAATCATAAGTGATTTATCTTGAAAAGATTATATTTGTAGCTGGATGCAAATACTTTTGATGGATATTTATATCAAAATTACTGGTTTTGTTAGAAGTATTTTAATTTCCCTATTTTTATCCCTGGAAAAAAATTAAAACAAGTATCTCAGTGTTCATTTTATGGATGAGATGGCCCCACTTAGTGTATTTCCCATGTTTGTCTGAATTACAGCTGTTTATCTTGCAACTTTACTTTAAGATAAATTAAATGCAAATGTAACTCTGTGAATCATGGGAATACCTGCCAGACCCCTTATTAATACCTTCACTTAAAAACCCCTGTGCCAGGGAGTCATTAATTTGCTAAAAGAAAAGTGCTAAAGCAGATCTTTGCCCACAAACATTTCTGAGATGGCCGCGCAATTAGTTGGTAGCATTCTGAGCCTCCTTTCAGACCCTGTGGCCCTTTGAGGACACAAGAAGGCTCCGATGATAACCTGGCAACCTAGGTAGAAACCCAGCCAAGTGAGAGTGTTTGAAGCTGTAGTTTGGCTGCCATAGTGTCGGCAAAAAGAAAGAATTCAGGCACCATGTCATCCAGTACAAAGGATAAAAACGGATTCAACCGGAAATTCAATGTGGCACCACATATGGGATACATGAGTGCGGTTATACAACAGGCCACATATTTTTTTTGAACAGTCTCCTCCATGTGATGCCGAGGACATGTGTAACCATCATAACGTCTCTAGGAATCTGTATTTAATTTGAGTTGGGGTGGTGGCAGGGATTGGAGATCTGAAGCTGCCACAGGTTTGTGGCAGATGGCTCTGTGTCAGCTATGACAAGCAGCCAGGCTCAGCTTCCTCTGCAGATTTTCTTTTCTCTCTGATCAGGTAAATATGGGCACACTCTGGAAAGTTCTACAGATTCTGCCTTAGGCTGCAAGTTTGTGACTTAGCCCCATCTGTCACAAATCTTCCCTAGGTTCTGCTGTAAGCAGAGACCTGAATTTACCGTGTAGGGCTGCCCAAGAAAAAGGAGCTATTTCACCCTGTAAGGGGGAGGGAGAGAAGAGAAAGCAATGAGGAAGCATTAACGACCCGAAAGACTAAAGCATGCTGAAAATTCATATTGCAAATTTGCATAATTTACATCAATTAGACTTCAAAAAGCCACCAAGTAAATGGTTCTCGAGTTTCAGCACCTCAGGAAATCCCAGTTTCTGATTGGTTTAAAGTGTAACTGTATTTCCAATCATTGGGGAAAGCTGCCTACCCCCTTTTTTTTTTGCGAATGGGTACATTTGACTGCACACATATTTCCTGGTTTATGTTATGGATGACAGCTATTAGAAGTTTATCATCCAACTTTTAACTTTTATAAACATAAGATACACAACACTCTTAATACATGTTTTTGCGGATGTGAATTTTACTTTTAAGTGGTGAAGGCACAAGAGAAATGCCATTACTGTTACATGGAAATTATAAAGCACTTCAAGTTTACAAACGGGTTTATATTCATTATTTCATTATAGCAGGGCCTCAGGGGGAAAATGCTATTAAAAATTAAGAAAAAAAGAATTCTTCCAAGTTTACAGATGAATCATATAGAGGCCAAGAAGTTCACCTACAGCCAGGCTACAAATTAGTAGCAGAGAAAAAGAAGCAGCCAAAACCTCTAACTGATCTTAATCACCCCGAGTATATCTATTGTGCTAAAGAGTTTTTGCTTTTATTTTACTTAAACAAATCGAGGAAAAAGCAAGCCAAAACAAAATCAAGGAAAGACGTGAAGAAAGAGAGAGGGAAGAGTAGTGGGGAGGGAGGGAGAGAGATCAAGACTGAGAATTTGCCTTAAATTGTGCTGGTGCAAATGAGAGATTTTAGAAGTTCTAAAAACATCACGAGCTTTTAACTGTTCATTTTTAAGGAAAAAAGTAATGACTTTGGAGGCGTGTTAATACTAGTGAGTACCACCTTATTCACACCTCGAGTGGAAACTCAAATTAAAAGGGGGCTATAAAGTGACCAGTCTCTTGAAGGAACCTTAAAGTGGCTTGGCTGTGGTTCGGGGAGATATAGCCTGATATAATTAAGACAAAACCACAAATGGCTTTTCTGGGCACTGAGTCTGAATTGTAAGCTTAATCATTGTTTGGAATCACTTTTAGGCAGAAATCTGAAAATTGCCCTCTCCTCCAAATAACAGCAGGTTATAAAGGTTTCTGGAATGCTGAAGAACTTGAAGAGGAGAACAAAATAAAAATCAGCTGCTATCATCTGAAAAAACTTAAGAAACTACAGTTTACCCTCGTAAAGCAAAGGAAGGATGGCATCTCTTTTTTTTTCCCACACAGAATATCTCTCAATTTGTAAATAAAACTAAATGAAACATAGCGTGGGAATGAAAATCTATTCTGTTAGTCTGGGCAGTATATATTTTATACAACTGCCCCACTTGTACTCTTGTACTATTTTTCAATACCGGTAACAAGGGGGTGAACATAAATTTTCTTCTAAAGCATTTTAAAATATAATGATCAAAGTTTCTCTAAAAGCATAAAGTACTGATCTCAAATATTTGTTGGGAACTTTCGGGAAGTAAATTCCCATAGTCAAAATGAGCCAAAAATTACAACTTCCCGGTATTAGACTTACTTCAGTTGTAAAAGGAAGCCCGATGTTAGTGTAAGAAGTTAATCCTTGGCTGATTACTTTATGATTACTTCTCGAATCTTGTGTTCAAGTTTGGTTTAGGAGTCATCAAAGAGCTCCCTATTCCAGATGAAGTGAAACCTACTTTATCTCTGTGGCAAGTGTTTGGCTAATGGGTCTAACCTACTTAGAAAAGGACGCGTCCTGAAAGTACAAGAAAGCTGCAATCAACGGTAGAGCCTAGTGGCAAACTTTTTAAGAAATGGCTTTAGATTTTTAAAAATTCAGAACATGGTTTTTAAAATAATTAAGAAACAGTTTCTGCATGTATTTCTTTAAATATTTTAAGAAAAATGTGTGTGTGTGTGTGTGAGAGAGAGACAGAGCAAAAGAGAGGGAGAGATAAAGGGAACACACTTGCACGCACGTGAGGAATTTAAACATTTCAAGTCTGAAACCATTTCAGGTGAGAAGTCATGGGCACAGGGTTCTGTAGTAGGAAGAGTCACTTTAAGAAAAAAAAAGTATCAAATTCTGTTTCTGCTTTTCAGTTACTAGCATTCTGTTTCAAATCCTGCTTCAAGTTATAGCCCCCAAACTCTCACTCATATTGAAAGTATAATGTCTCAAGTGAGAAGAGAGCCAAGTGTTAGTAGCCTTATTCTAGTCATTAAATTTCTAAGTGTGAATCCATATGAAAAATCCTATCCTAAAGTGAACTCTACATGGTAAGTAGTTGAGATGATTTTAAAATGTAAACTTTTAACAACAGAAAAAGAGAGTAAGGTGTAAAAATGTAAAAGGAGCAAATTAAAGAATTCAGTGACATTCTATCCTTTTAGATCTTACAAGCATATGTTTTTAAAAGCAAAACAGCACTGTCCAAGGGAACAAATCTAAAAAAACCCCCCAACACTCTCTTTATAGTATACACAAAAGTCTCTTCCATTGCATAAGAGAAGTAGGCAAAAAGCTGCCTTGGGGGAAATAATTCTCTGGTATTTAGTGAGGGCAAATGTTACCTGATATGTGTATATTTATAAAGCATAAGGTAAAAAAATAGTGTAACTTATTATATCTTAATTATAAAGTTTTAGCAGGCATTCTTTTGCTGTTTTAGCTCTAAATCTTATTACAACAACCCAACTAGATCTGTGGTCCTTCCTGTGATTTCTACCAGTTTGTCCTGACAATTGCATTATAAAGCTCTTGATTACTTCTATTTCTTGGACTAATTTATTAATTTTTGAGATTAATTTTTGGATATTATGTCATCAAAATCTATGAATGAGGACATATATTAAAGTGTATAATAGATTTATAAGAAAAAAAATCCATGGTAAAAAGTATGTAAAAGGAATTACATATATATATTCTTATAAATGCTTATGCGTGAAACACTAATTTATAAAACTTTGAGCTGGACCATTTTAGGATACGTGGACTAAACATATATGTAAACCATAGTAACATGAAAAAACATTTAATGTATAGGCTATCTTTTAAGTTAGAGGAGGAACAATTTAGTATATTAACAGCATACCACTAAGCTGACATTCTTTCAAAGTTTTTCCAGAAGTTGTTGGTAAAATAAATAATTATAGCTATGTTACGGCAATAGCTGTATTAAAATATTTCAACTGGAGATCTGTTTTTTATTGTAACTAAAAGCAACCTGTTGCAGTAATTTTTGAAATGGTTAAAGATTTGCAGATGCAAAATAACAGGGATAATAAGGCCTACCTGGAAGCCAAATTAAAAACGGATAAATTTTGATGGTGGAAATACAATTATAAATGATTCACCATTTTCATCACAAGGTAAAAACATTCCTTCCTGCCCCCTTTTTTGTACCGATATGTGGTGATGGGTGATAACTCAAACTTGCGGTGGTAATCATTTCACGATATATGTCTGTCATTACGCTGCACGCCTTAAACTTATACAGTGCAGTATGTCAATTATATCTCAATAAAACTGAAAAAAATATTGCCCAAAAATTCACCAGAAGGAAAAAAAAATCAATAATTCAACGGTAAACTCATTGAAAATAGCTTTGTGTCCTATGTAGAAAATGAATCCACTTGTGTTAATACATATTATTCTATTTCTTCACTTTCATAATCTGTACATTTTGATAGTCTGTCACGTGGGAAACTACTAAATTAATATTTTACACAAACAAGACCACGACTGAACTTTCAAAATTAGGAAATCTGGATGTAAACCTTGGAAGTCTGTTTTCTCTTTGAAGCTTCCCATGTATATGATACAATCGTATTGACTGAAGGAGTAATACTGAAGCCTGGAACTGTTCAGTCAGCATTTTAAACTATTATGAGCTACCTTCTGAACCATTGCCAAGTTAATAGACAATGAAAGATAATGAGCTTGAAATTGGGTGTTAAATTGCATTTTTGGTTCTTTCCCTTTTTCTTGAAGTTTAACTGTTTCCTGCAGAAACAGAGTCATGTTTTGATGTATCACTATGTAAATATGTATTTTAGGCCATGACAAGGGTAAGGAGAGAAAAAAGGCAGTGAACTGTATTTCATGTAGGAAGGTTATATATTAACACAGGAAAATTAAAATACGCTGGATTATAAAACTGCTAGATTGTAAACTATACTGGATTTATGTAAAATGAAGTTGCTACATTCAAAGAATATAAAAAGGTATATTACTCATGGCCTAGAGCCACCTTCAAAACTCATAAAGCAGATTTATCCCAGTTCAATTACTTAGACTTTTAGTAGGGTCTCTTTGTGTTGTTATTTCAACAATGTAAAATTCTTGATTCAAACAAGGGAAAAGAGATAATGAATGAGGGAACTGAATGATGATGCTATTTAAACTCTTTTCCTTTTGCCTTTGTCATTCAGAGAGGATACTGACAGTTTAATTCTAAACAAACTGAGGGTTTTTATGTAATTTTACTAAACTGGACAAAGGAAACATTTGATTCTTTGAAAATCATCTTTAAAGTAGTTAAAAAAATGAACACCAAACTTCATGAATGTCATTCACCCGAATTTTTGAGGACTGAAGATTTCCTTCTGATGGGAAGAAAGGCTTATCCTCCCTAGTATAATTGTAGAATCTTTCCTTTACTTCCTTTTAAACTAATGAGTTACATTAATCCAGGTTCATTTTTATAAGCCTCTTGGAGCTAAATGTAAAGGACAGTCATCTAAAAAACAATAAATTAAAAAAAAAGCATGTACCGTGCATTAAGTGCACGTATTTCATAAGGCCTAGGTTAATACCACTAGCATCCAGTTTAATTAATCCTTGTTAGTGTAACAACTAATATCCCTCCCTAGCATGTTTCCTTTAAACATTAGTATGTTAATTAAATGTTGTTTTTTTTTAAGATTTTTCTTTGTACTTCAATATGGCATTTATACCATGTAAATCTCGTCTCAATAACTACCTTATAGAGATGTTTTCTTACAATATCTGGTCCCTTGCAGAAATTCTGGAGCCTTTTTGAAAGCTGTTCAGGTGTAGAATACAGATATTCAGCTGCAGGAAAAACAGATACATTTTTAATGAAACAAAAACCTCAAAGCACACACTTGATATTAGTCACTTTACTAATTAAAAATGCATATTGCTCTGTGCCGCCTCGTGTTTTACATTATTTAAGCATGATTTTATAAGGTTACCTCAGCTCACAAGGATGTTTAATGCTAAATAAGACTGTGTAGTTGTGCTGTTTAGACATCTCCTTTGGGTGATTAAAATACATTATTCTAATGTAACACAATGCATATGTGATATATTTAGTGATGAGGATTTTTTCAAAGAACTAGTACGACAGCCGTATGTACCCTGTACAACAGTTGCATATTATTAACTAGTCAATTGTTGAAATAATTTGGTGTGACTTTCAGTCCTCAGTTTTTCTCTGTGTATATCATTAAAAAAAAATCTGTAAGCAATTGCAGCAACACTGACCTGCTTACAAAAATCCATCATTATGGGATGTGTATGCTAACAATGAAGAATGCTATTTGAAAACTTGCTTTTTTGTTATCTTAAAAGAACAGATGGTAAATATAAGCTTACTCTAATGTATTAAAACACATAAAATTTTCCTTAACACTAACATGTTGACTTGCCAAATAAACAATTGCTCCTGCCTAAGTTTATTTTCAAACTTTCTAATTCAGCGTGAATCATGTATTAAATCTCAACAAAGACGAAAGTACATTAAAGCAGCTACCTGGAAATATTTCGGGATAAACCAAATCTTTGGGACAGAGTGGGTAACAACCACAATACACAGCTTCCAACCTAAAGAGATTTTAGGAAGAGGATAAAAATACATTAAAAAGACATTACCATCAGAACCAGAAAATGGTTTTGTTTGTCTAAGTTAACAGTATGAGCCCAGAGTTAACTGGGATGAAGAATATGGTCGGTAGTACAATCCTAAAAGCCAAAGTTGCTCTTTTAAAAGATTTTATTAATCATATATGAATTTCATAGAACAGAACCAACAGCATATGTTTTGTTCACTGAATTAATCAAAGCGCAGCTCTGCATTTTTTTTTTTTTGTTTTTAAAATACTGTTTAACACATTTTATAATCAGCAGATAAACACATGTAACAACATGGTAAAGTATGGACAGCTTTTCTTAATAATGCTGCAAAGACCCAGAATGTTCATTTTTCAAAATGTTTAAATAAAATAGCAAATACTTTAACACTGTAGCTGTAGAAATCATCGAGGCACTTTTAAAAGCATCAGAAAAAAATTTACAATCTGTTGTGATGGGGCATTTTCATTTTAAGCTAAAGCTTCAGAATAGTTACTTATTAGGCAGGATATAGAACTATTCCCCCCTTTTATTGAAAAACTCTCATGAAGATTACCTTAATGAATATTTTGCTTTCCTGACTCAAAATTCAGCTCATTTTCCATTTTATCCAAAAAGAACACTGCTATTATTAAACAAAGAAACAAGAAAGTTTCACTTTGTGAGAGGATTTCCCCAGGGACCACCTACCTATAGGAAGTTTTTTTTCAAGTCATAGCGGTAAGGGTTAAGTACAAGAAAGGTATTGCATCTTGATGGCTGTGTTAGCCCTGCATAATGGCTATTGATCTGACATACAATAAACCTTAAAGATATCACTGTAATTTCTGTTGGCTAGGAATTATGCAGTGAAATTCAAAACACTCTTTAAAATATGTTTATTTTATGAGAAACTTTGAATTGCATCCAAAATGTTGACCAAAGGCAGAATTTTATTTTGAACTGCAGATTTTTTTCAACCCAAGAATAGTTTGAAGTTATGTCAATGTTTATACCTTGTTTATTTACAGCGACAAAGTACATGCAATTTAAGCTGTTTTTAAGTGGGTGATGTTTTCCCTATTTTATAACTGAAATTAGTTTAAATGAAAAGTATTTACTTTGAGCTGCAAAGTTTGGAAAAACACTGAGTTCAAAGTTTTGCTTAAGAACTGCTAGCAGTTACCAGATAACACAGTGGAAAGGCACAGGATCTAGTTACCAATGATTAATTTCAAAATCCAAACTAATATCTAATATTCTTTTTTACATAAATAGGGTATGTATAGAAATTCTTATCATAAGCACAGCTATAAAACTGCACTGTGACTGCATTATAAAACATTCACAAAAGTTTTGAGCACATAAACTGGGGATATTCTTTATGAACAAAAAGAAAATATGCACTTTATCTGAAGACACTCAGTTTTAAAATGCTTTGCCAATCGAAAAGCAAATACATATGAACATTCTCTTATAATTACATAAAATCAAAAGAGTGAAGTCACAGGCATTTCAGAAAGTGCACGTTATCTGCTTTTTAATAATGGATTTGAATTAGAGTGTTCTGTTCCCCGAAAGAAAACTGCAGGCCAAGTTACATTTTGAGTCATCGTATGAGCATGTACTCTGCCATTTCCAAAAAAACCTCTGCTAATTAAAATACAGTGAGAGAGGAATGGCATTATTTGATTTAGGAAGAAAAAAAATTTACAAATTTGGATTCCAACTTTTATTTGTAAATTATCTTCTTCGTGGTTATATTTCTAATTCATCAAGAAAAAAAACAATCACCATTTTTGGTTATAATTTTGACCTCTAAAATACTAAACCTTATTATACACATTATATCAAGACTGTGTTTTAAAATATATTAAATTTGCCACAATATTTTAAAAGAAATTCATAAAATTCCTTCTAAGTTTCTCATATTTTGTTATTTTGAAGAAAATTATCATCTCATGACAGTAATACAATTATTCACCATTTCAATTCTTATGCACTACCAGTTAAATAATAAATAGGGTTCCAATTGATCTATTGTTAAAATGACTAGCAAATGACCTTTTTATTCCAATTAACAAATCATCTGCTAAATCTATGAATCTTAATATTCAGATCTATTCACTTCAGTTCATACAATTTATCTGCAAATAGTTGTTGGGCTTTTGATTCTAAATATAATTAGCTGATAATTTTGCTTGGCTGAATTACTTTTCTGGAGGGCCTGCAAAGGCTCTCAGTCGCATTATCTAGCAATAATGAATCTGATAGGTGAAATTTTTTACTGTAATGAGGATGAGACACAGTTGTGACACCTGAGTCTACTAATAACAGAAGACTGCTAATTATCGACAGCACTTTTTTGTGTGATGCAAGGAGAAAAAAAAATCCCTCATTATTAAAAAATAAAAAGTTACAATTATAAGTGACACCGGAGGAGAGTAAATAAAATGGAGTGATTAAAACATTGCTGCTTTAAGGGTGTTTTTAATTAAGTGGAAATGCTAATGTTGTCATACTTAGCAGATGGGATTAAAATTAGTTATTGTAAGTAACTCATATTTTATGTTATGGTTTCCACAGCATGTCTACAAGATCTAAGAAAGTGATACATTCCATAAGACATTTTAAAAATGAAATTCTCATACTCTTTACAACTCATAATAATGAACATCATGAATAAACTATTGAAAAAAATCCTGCCAAGGATTTTACCATAGTGACTTAACTAGCAAGGAATGTAGCCATAATGTACTGGACTGCTACAGTCTCACTGATGGTATGCCTTTGCTGATTGTTGCATTCCCTATTTCATTCACACTCAACAAAAACAAAAGTTTGGTACATGGGCATTTAGCCAACATCAAATGTGGTGTCAAGAAGGTAGGGCCTGGATACAAGGAAAGATCATGGCCACCCACTAAGGTGATGTTCTAAACTAAAACAGAGGATGCATCATGTAACTGCAGATAAAAACCTAATTGCACACTTTCTCCTACTTTATTTGTGTAAGAATTTCCATCTGCTACATCTAAAGATGTCTAAACTGTTAGTATCAAACCTGCATTCAGCTGCCAGCTGTGCACATTAAGGATTGCAAAACACTAAGTAAATGAGCC
>NC_045769.1:87330391-87372891 GCF_008692025.1 Phocoena sinus | reverse complement strand
TCCAGGACCGTGTTCATTCCACTGCACCATATATCTGTGATGGTTTCCATTTTACAAATGAAACAATTTGGGCAAGGAGAGATATAGCTGGAAAAGCTCACTATTTGGATCCAGATATTCACTCCCTGTTGTGCTGCTTTCTGTCAGAGACTCCTGTTCTGATAGCCACTGCAGGAAACACGAATTTGTAAAACAGGCAGGCTTTCCACCAAAGTCTCTTATTGGAGCAAATTTTATTTTGACCATACCACACTCCAAATCGTGACCATAATACAACTACAGGAATTCAAAAAGATAAAACTCCAAAGCAATGTGCAGCAGCCACATTCCAAGACCTCCTATCTGTCAACCCAAGTCATATATACATTTACAGCTTTTAAAATTAGCGTCTGGTTCTAATTTCCTATTGGTCTACCGATGTCTTGACTTTTTCCCATTCATTATTTAATTAATTTATCTATTTCCTTGTGTCATTCCCAAGCATACATTTCTCATAAAATTTAAGGACAGTGTTTTGAAAATTAAAGAATATTTTTCCTCAGTAATGTTTTCATAGATATAACTTTTGAGAACAATTTCTTGAGAGATGTTTTAGGAGTTGTATTCTAGGACACATTATCTTCATGGTCTTCCCCCTGGTAGGATGGATAAATGATCTTGCCTTGAGAATTGCAATGAATTCTCTGGTTTCCATATAAAAGATAAATATTCCACTTACAGAAGCTGCAGGAGTAGAGTTCAAGCAGGCCTGAAGTTTAGGCCTGACGGAACGGCATGTCTGGGAGTGATCAGGGGAAAAAGACTGATTCTCACAGGATATGCTGAGCAATGGGAGTGAATTGTTACCAGTTACTTGTGTCTAGCGAGTCTCCTAAGCATTTGCTAGGGGAAGGCAGCTGCAGACTTAACAAACCTTTCTTGAGAAAGGAAAAGAGAGCTTCTTAAGTACTGAATGGGAACCTCACTCTTGTCTGGGGTATCAGTGAGAGCTGGGCAGGGGAGCTTGCCTCTCCAACTGGGAGTGTTGCTGACTCTGGCCCCATGCAGCTGTCTCTGTCTAAGAAGTTGTACTCTTCACCCGCAAAGTGTCTTCTGGTCAGTTACACCACTGCCCCTTATGGCAGCCAAGTGACAACTGACCAGAGTGCAGTGTGATATGCGCCTTGCAAATGATGCAATGACTAAGGGTGCTGTGAGCAATTAGGGAGGGAAGGAAAAGGGAAGATATAGGACAAGAAGCACCACTGGGGTTGGGATTTTGCCAAGTGGAGAAAGGGTATGCATGCGCCTATGTGTGGAGGGGCAGAGGAATTTAAGCAATAAATAACACAAGGCATGGATGTGGATAAGTGCACAGATGTACTCAGGAGATGGAAAAGGGAGCTGGAATCCATGAGGGATTAGGCTGGGGTCAGAGTTTAAAGAACCTCATTCGCTGACAGGAAATTTAAGTTCATCATGCAGAAAAATCTATGAGACACATTCTTATTGTTATACTATTGTGATTCTCTTCTTGGATGGTCTGGGTTTAGAAAGAACACCAATAACAGTAGGTGTTTGAATCAAATATCAAAGTGTCCAGAGGCCTGAAGACCAGTCTGAAGCTCTTGTAGGAGTCAAGGTCCCAGAAGGTAAGGGCAAAAACTAGGAAAGAAGCAGTAGCAACGAGGGCGAGGCATGGGATTTACTTCCATGGGATATATTCTCTGATGTGAAATTACTGAATCACGCAAAGGGTATGGTAACTTATATGGCTCAGGACAAATAACTTACATTGCCATTACCATACATACAGATGTTTCCCCATTAGCTGGCCAGTCTGTTAGGATACGCCTTTACTTTTATTGCTTTGGTCAATGCAACCGCTTTCTCATAAATTCTCTGTATTTACACTTATTTCATTACTGGAAAAATTAAAGATTGTATTCCTAAAATTTGATTTAGCATTTATTTCTTCAGCTATCACTACTTCTATTGTTTATTAGCTGTGTGAGTAAAAGGCCGAGCCTTGTCCTTGGCACAGAGTAAGACTTCAGTAAGTTATGGTACTTATACTCTGTTGAAGCTTTTGCAATCTTTTATCTATAGGATATATTTAAAATCTATATACTTCATTACTTATATGAATATTTTGTTTTGTTAGTTTTATTCCACAGAGGTTATTTATTTTACCCAATTTCTTGTTTTCACTAAAAAATATTATATTTTAAAGCTGGGATAAGTATATTAAATTTTGTTATATAAGTTTGGTGGATGTTAAAATTATATACAAGCTGGGTTTATTTCGGAATTCTCTATTTTTGTCCGTTTTTCTACCATCATGTTTTTGAATTGGTAAAGTACTCTTTTAAAAGAGTACTTTTAACTTCATACATGTTCTGAATCTGGTAGGACATGTTTTCCTTCAATACTCCTTTGTTAGTGATTTCTCTGATACTCTTCCCGTTTATTTCTTTATTTTGTAGGAATTTTAGAACAACTCTGTGAAGATATATAAAGTAATATTTGGGCATCTTAATTGGAATCTTGTTAAATTCATAAATTAATATTAAGAGATACTGTCATTTCTATCTGAGTATTTATTCTTTCCTGTCAGGAGCATATATATCTACTTTTATTTTAATCTTCCCTACTTTCCCATTATATACGGTTGTTTTCTTCAGCAAAGGACTGGGAGACAGAAGACCTCATTCTCAAATCAGATTCCTGGGAAACTGCCTTCCCCAACCATATTCTTGGGAAAGTGATTTTATGCCTATTTCTAAGAATCAGGTAAAGGTAGTTCTCTCTACTGAAAATCGACCTCAGATCCATGTTATTTCAATGGGATGAATATAAATAATTTTCCTCAGCTATAAACAGAGCGTGTTAATGCATGTTTGATTATCTAGTCATTAGATTGCTGTAAGGGTTATGAAATTATGTATTCAAAGTTATCTGAAAATGTTACAATATAAACAAGGGCATGGTATAATAAAATGTAATTTTTACAATGTTTTCCTGGACAGTAAGATTCTAGAGGAAAGGAACCACATTTTCTCCTCTTGCTATCCACAATATGGTGCCAGACCACACTACGAACTCAGTAAATACTTGTATGTTAGGGGAATGAGTAGATAGTGAGACAATTTTTTAAAAAGTTAAAAGGAAAAGGAAAGGTATGGTCTAGAGAGAATGACTTTAATCTTACTGGCACATTTATTTCATCTCATATACAATTGTCTTACAATTCAACATTGATCAATATATTAATAGCTTTCCTTCTGCTGGGCTCCCCCGTAGCAAAATTTTATACCTTTATATTAATGTGATGTAAGTTACTTGTGTTCCTAGAACCTTTCTATTATTTCCCCCTTAGTGTAAGCTGCTCTGCTGAAAATGAGATTGTAGCTGGGAGCTGAGAGAAAAGGGAGATGGGAGGGGAGGGAAATGTTATATAATTATCCTACATTTGACTCCAGAGCAAAGGATCAGGAATATGCCAAGATCACTGTAATAACCATTGTCATGCCAGATACTAACCAGAAGCTTTCCACATACTGTTCTTAACCTCAAATTAGAGGTGAACCAGAAAGACTTCTGTCTGCCAAAAGTGTAGCTCAGGTTTTTACTTTCCTTTGCAATCGTTCTGCTCCCCGCCGCCCATGCCTAAAACTTAAAACTACTTCTCCCACAATGTAGGGAAAGAAGAATCCTGATGTAAGGCTTTGGCTGTTCATAGAAAAAAGTATTTGGCTTAGAGTTATCATTTGTGAGAAATTATTAAGTATACACACACATTCCATTGATTTGATATCTTAAGTATTTGCTTCTTCTTCTTTAAAAAACAAAACAAAACAAAATACCATCTTAAGGGCTAACAATGTGACCTTGCCATGAGAATTGGTCTAAGCTAAAAATGTTTGCATTGAGGAGCTTCTAGGCTTTTTGGTTCATTTGTAACATGGAGTGTGATGGATGCTTTACGTGGCAGAATGACCTTTCAAGTTTCTGGATTAAAAATAATTAAAATAATGGCAAGAATGAACTTTTAAGGTTCAGCATCATTAATGTCCTCTTTTCATCCAAAATTCATTAAAGACTCGTTCCGTATAAACTCTGAAGAGAAGTCCATGAGTCTTATAATAAAATCTGCATAGTAGTTTTGAAAGCAATTCCCTCCCTCCTCCCAAATTATGTAACTGTGCTTGAAATCCTCAATGTAACTCAAAGGAGTAGATAGGGTGGGTGGTTTTATTATTTCTCTTTCCCACCTTCCCCTTTGTATGGTACAGATGGATTAACTGAGGTTAACCTAGAAAGCTACAGGACCCAGTCCCAAACCTGATCTTCTGACTTTAATTCTTATAAATCAGAGTTTCTCAATCTTGGTACTACTGACATTTTAGGTTGGATACTTCTTTGCTGTGAGGGCCGTCCTGTGCACTGTAGGGTGTTTAGCAGCATCCCTGGCCTCCGCCCACTAGATGCCAGTAGTACCCTCCCCTCCCCACAACAGTTGTACCAACCAAAACGTCTCTGGGCGCTGCCAAATATCCCCTGGTGGTGGAGGGCAAAACTACTCCTAACTGACACTATAAGCTTTCCAAAATGCCATCACCGTAAGTGACAATTAACTCCATTCCCACAGAGAGCAACTCGACTTCATATCAACTCAGCTTAATGGGACACAGTTGCTAGATGTGTCTTCAGACACGAGCTGGGTTGTCTCCAGCAAGAAGGCTGTGGGCAGTACTCTCATATTTGTTAAAAGTTCTTTACTCAACACGGATAGCCTCACCCAGACTAAGGCAGATATCTTGGGTAGGCTTGATTTTCTCTCTGATGGGCCACAGATCATGATGCATGGTGGTCAGAGCTATGGTGGTCAGTAGTGCTTTTCATCAACTATTTCTGCTCTCCTCCATTCTGGGCTCAAAGCAGGATTGCATTTCCTGGTCGCCCCTTATAGTTGGGCAGTGCCTTGCAACAAGTTCTGGCCAAAGAGTCGAGTGGAACCCTATGTCACTTTTAGGCCAGAACAGTGAACTGCTAACGAAAGGACATCCTAGCTTTCTCTTGCATCTGGCACAGTAACTGGTAATGTTTGTGATGGTGGTTGCTTGGGTCTCTCGATATGCTTGGGACCCTGAGTGACCATACGAATAGAACACTACTGCTCGCCTGCAGTAAACATAGAGCATGAATAAAAAATAAGTGTTGAGTGTTTTAAGCCACTGAGATTTTTAAGGCTGCTAGCTTAGCGTAATTTAGCTTATTCTGACTGATGTAAGAACTGAAAGATGAGAACAGATTGAAAAATAGATTTAGGTTAAATCAAGGTCATTTATATGAAAACAGAAAATATAATATAAAACCACTTAGAACTTCCTTAAGTCTTAGAGCTCTCTATTTTCATTCACTAACTCTCTAATATTTGGAAATCATTTCAATGTGGTTTTTAATATATGTGATACAGTATGTAAACTACATTATTCTATTACACCAGACTTATTCTTTCATTCACTCAAATAGTATTTATTGAACAGTAAATATATACCAAGTATTATTTGGAATATCTTCCCACTTCATATTGTTTTCGACACCTTTCTTGTGATGAAGACAGATGGCAGAAAGAAGAGGGAGTTCACTTTAATATCTAAGGAGTGATATATTTAGGAAATGAATTTGAGGTTTTGTGGGGGTTCTTTGTTTATTTGTCTTTAAACTTTCCATTTGCAAAGAGCTTATTAGAGAAAATGGAAATGATTTCATATGAGTAGCCAGGAATTTTCCACCATTATCACCTCCTGCTGTCTTACCCGTAAAAGAGGGATGATTTTGTGGATTTCCACATAGAGGAGAATAGCAGAGAGGTGGGCTGGCAAGGTTTGAATTGTGGATTGATAGTTGGATGGATGCGTGATTTCAGGCAAGTGCCTTAACCTCCCTGTTTCTGACTTTTCGCAGCTGCAGTATGATAATCACAAAAGTGCCTAATTCACAGGGCTGTTGTGACGAATAAACAAGGCAATGCACAAAGGGCTTCTAATAGTACCTGGCACATGCTAAGCGCTCTAGGAACTGATGGATAATGCACCGGAGATAGACTACTTCCGTGATGCAAACATCACAGAAGATGTTTGTTTTATTCACCACTTCATCTTAAACATCTAGTTTAGTGCTTGGCATAAAGTAGATATTTAAAAAATATGTGTTGAACACATACAGAAGTGAGTAGGGATGAGGAGACTGACTCCCAGGTTCTACTCCTAACCTTGCCACTACCTACTGCCCGTCTCGCCCACTGTGCCCAGCTGTGAGAACTTGGAATAGTCACCGTCCTAGATCTAGCATCTCTTTTGTAAAATGGAAGGATCATGCAAAAGAATGATAAACTATGTAGCTATAAACTAGAATCGATAATCAACTACTACACTTTTCAGAAAAAGGATGATAATAACCTTACCGCAACATAATTTGAAAATAATCAACAGTATGAAGACTCTACAAAGTTGCTCTACTGTGGTTTTAACATTTTCAAAAGAAATTTAATGGAGATTGTCTGCTTCATCAAAAAGGGCAGTAATGGGCTTCCCTGGTGGCGCAGTGGTTGAGAGTCCGCCTGCTGATGCAGGGGACACGGGTTCGTGCCCCTGTCTGGGAGGATCGCACATGTCGTGGAGCGGTTGAGCCTGTGAGCCATGGCCGCTGAGCCTGCGCGTCCGGAGCCTGTGCTCCGCAACGGGAGAGGCCACAGCAGTGAGAGGCCCGCGTACCGCAAGAAAAAAAAAAAAAAAAAAAAAAGGGGGGGGGCAGTAAAACTCACTAGCACTAATGCCATCACTCTGATATGCTACCTTTCCCTACCAGTTCTGTGTAGAGGGAAGGAGAAAGAAGTTGGTTATAGAGTAATTAATGTACAAACTTGCAACTAGAGTAAGGATAAGTCCTGGAGATCAAAAATACAGCATAGTGATTACAGTCAACAATACTGTATTTTATACTTTAAAATTGCTAAGAGACTAGATCTTACATGTTCTCACTGTGAAAAAGAAATAATTATGTGATGTGAGAGAGACCTTAGCTAGAGCTACACTGGTAATCATATTGCAATATGTAAATGTATCAAGTTATCACATTGTACACCTTAAATTTAAATACAATGTTATATGTATAAATCTTACCTCAAGGGAAAAAAATAAGAGTATTTTCATGGTCCTGCCGTCACGTATTAAACCTTTCTTGGTTTTCCAATACATCTAGGCTTGTATGTGAAAGAGCAAAACTTGACTCATAAGGAGTGTAATCAAAGTGACGCAAGCCTTCAAAGTCTCAGTTTTTCCATCTATCAAATGGATAATAATACCTACGCCTTTGGGATTATCATGAGCAGTATATGAAATAACCTGGCAAAGGACCAAGCAAGAAGCAAACTTTCAATAAATAATAGCAATTAACAGGATAATAATGATTATTATTACAATTAGTTACAAGAAAACCACTTCCTCACAAATGTTAACAGTGTTCAGAGTTATCCTTCTGGCTGATACTGCAGTGTATAAGCTGGTTTTAGGGTATGGGTTTTAGATATGCTAGTGGAGCACCTAGAAGAGACAACAGGCAAAGAAATGTATGCCTGCTAGGTAACCCTTTGCGTGAAGTGCTGGATGGTGAGGTGGGGAAAAAAAATTAATGTTTAAACTTAGAGAAGCAGTTGGGTCAGAAAACAAGAAAATGGAAAGGTAGCACAGCACAGTGGTTAAAAGTATTATGTATTGATAGTTATGTGACCTCACTTAATTTCTCTGTGCCTCAGTTTCCCCACCTAAGAAAAATGGAGACAGTAATACTGAATGAGACTGTTAAGAAGAATTAACATTTATAAATGGCTTAGAACAATGCCTGAAATACAGCAAGTGCTATATTAGTGTTTGTCAAACTAGGACAGTGATACAAATGGCAGAAGTTACACAGAACTGCCTGTGAAGAAACCTTTGGAGTAAAGACTAGCAAGGTGGCCTTCTAGGAGCACAACCTGGAAATCTCCCAGGCTCAGTCATCCAGCCAACAACTTGGGCTCCTCCTATGTGCAAGGTGAAGTTCTGTAGCCTTAAAGAGAATTGATTCACATTTGACGTGACAGAGATGGGCCAGAGGCAAGGGCAGAGAGGAGCTCCAGTTGGGACTGGGAGTAACAGAAGTGTGTACGTAGGTAATATGACCCTTCCTATGGTCTTCCACAGCATTCCCTAATGATCCCACAGCATCCTAGGTACCTGTTAATTATATGTAAGTGTCTCCCCAAGGCAGGGCTCCCTGAGGTGCAGACTGAGTCCTGTACACTGTGAAATCCCCCTTCCACA
This sequence comes from Phocoena sinus, assembly GCF_008692025.1. Classification (NCBI taxonomy): domain Eukaryota; kingdom Metazoa; phylum Chordata; class Mammalia; order Artiodactyla; family Phocoenidae; genus Phocoena; species Phocoena sinus. Next base: position 87,364,546 of record NC_045769.1, on the reverse strand, counting down.
GTGCTCAGTAAGTATGTGTTGAGGTCGAACCAAAATGAGTAAAAGATTGAGCCTGTAATTACTGAGCACTCAGTTCCTGGGCCCCTAATTGCTCCCCAATCCACTTTCAATCCCCAGTGCTGATCTAAATAGCTCAGTGTTAACGTGTGGGATGGGAGAGCTGTGATCCCAAGGACATGGCCCTTTGAGTAAGAACCTAGTCTTCTTTGTAGTGGAGGCTTAAAATTATCCAACAGTAAAGCTGGCTACAAAGCCTTCTGCTTAGGGATATCCTCCAGCCTCTTTCCTCAGTTCATCCACGAACACCTCAAAACTGGCACAAACAAAATTGAACTCACTAGCTTTGTAAATGAGCTGATTTTTTCTTCCTTCTTTTTTGACAGCCATCCATCTATCAAATTCTTTTCTGTGTTTTCCTTGAGAATGTCTCTCTCCTACAGCCCTCTCACTAATCTCTCTTCCACCACCTCACAGAATCACACTTGGATGACCGCTGCAGAGTCTCACTGCAATTCTGCCTACATATCACTGCAAGATAAATCTTCCTAAAATACACGCTTTATCATATTTCTTTCCAGTTCAAGACCGAGGCTCCCTATTTTTTACCTTTACCTAATCTACTTTGCTCATCCTCCGTACTTTGGCCCTACCCTGCCCATGTATTACTTGCTTATTAAGTTTTGCATGCAGAATCTTCTATTCTACTTAGCGACCTCATAGCACTAATCACTGAAATTGTTCTCTCATTTAAGTACAATATCTAAAATACTTGCTTCTCTATGCTTTGCCCATGTTGTTTCCCCTTTTGGAATATCCTAATCCTTTGGCTATTCAAGTTCTAGCTCTTAAATTAACATTCTACTCTAAGCCACATGTGTCAGTACTAATATATAATTACATTATCCTGTGTTTCCCTCTGTTTCCCGTCCTTATGCAAAAGTGTTCCCTCTTCAAGAAAACTATAAACTGCTTGAGGGCAGGGAGTTTACATTTTTATCTGTTTATTGAACAAATATTTATTGAGTTCCAGCCTTGTACCAGGCACTGCACTAGGCTCTGAGGTACCGTGATGAACAAGATAGTCATAATCTTTGTCCTCCCAGCACCTACATTCTAATGTTTATGTGTATGTGTGTGTGTGTGTGGGGGGAGTGAGATAACAAATTACACAAAATTATATGATTAGAAACTGAGGGAGGCACCATGAGGTAAAAGTATAGGGTGCCATGAGACCACTGCAAAGCTTCACATTGAAAGAAAATGCCCTTGAGCTGAGAGCAAATGAATAAAATACAAATAGGCAAATGTGCAAAGGTTTAAAGAAGGCTGGAATCTTAGAGGAACTGAGAAAAGTTTGGTGTCCGTAAGTGCAGGGGGCAGAGGATGAGCCATATCAGATGAAGCTACTGAGGTACAAGCTGGGTGTACTTCCTTGTGTTGTACCAGAATCAAAAAGTACTTGCTAACTGAGGGTAAACTTTAAGTGGTCCTTAAGAGTCATAAAGCATGATGACAGAGGTCATTTCTGAACTTTTCTTGTCTGTATATTTGGAGTTTACAAAAAAAGCTGAATACCCAAAGCTTAAAAAATATGAACACCTAAGTGCTTAGGACGGTGGTTGGGATGCTCATCTTACTGACCCAAACATGCCCAGTGAGGATGCAGGGTGAAGGAAATGGCTTGGAACAGGCTCCATGTGGCATTAAGGATGAGAAGACCTGCTGCTATCAGCTTTGGATTTTTGTTTGTTTTCTCAAGTTCAATAAAAAAGACATGGACCAATGACAACTATGATATGTGTCTACTCCACATTACAAGTTTGATGCCAAAATGCTTTACACAGGCCACCTAACAGATGGTAATATATTTCAGCCATTACCAATGTGAGTAGGAATCAAACCAATGACCCCAGAGGTGAGAGGGTGTATATCCAATTACAAATTCCCACTTTCCTTAAGTGTTAAGATGCCTAAAGCAATATATGTTATTTACATTAGGATGCATTGTATAAACTATATTTGATAAAAGAGATGACTTCACGTTCTCAACTTAAATCAAAGAATGCTTACTTAGGTATTTTTTTAATTGAATCACACTTTAATGCCATCGTATAACCTTTTGGTTAACGGTGCTCATCTTGATTATTCTAACAAAGGGAAACATGGAAATTAATACTTAAGTTGTACAGCTTATGTCATCTATAAAAATACACACAAGAAAATTCAAAAGGAATACCTGGGACATCTGTGAAGGTTTCTCCAAGGACAGATACGTGGAAATTGAGTCCTAAGTCCTTAAGATGCATCAATACCTTAAAAAAACTCTCTGGATCTTTATCATGCTCCCTGGAAATAAAAACACAAAACAAAACTTGTGATATCTTAGGGTATGTGTTAGGAAAAGTGTTTTCACTTCTCATAGTATCAATTCCTCTCATGGTCTACTGTTAGTTAGGAGAGCCTCTGGCATCCAAGCTGAGATCTTCCCTCACCCTTATACTGTAGCATTAGTATTGAGTGTTTTCATGAATCTAATTTCTCTATCATGGATCAAAACCCAGTCCTATTGAAGTCTCAAGGCTCTGCAACCTTTTATTAAAGGAGAATCTGTTTTTTTCACATTTTTTGGTTAGACTATAGAAAGTCTAGCTTATTTTCCTTTCTCCTAAAATGGTTAATTTTCCACTTAACACAGGTTTTTAACGAAAGAAAAGACCAGTCTTCAAAGGACGATTCTCTACTGATCTTGAGAATGTACCAAAGATGCTTTTCATTTCCATGAGTCTGAGTACCTCTCTCTCACATTTACTGAGCCTCTTTGTGTCCACAAGGAACACACAGTTTAGGGAGTGAGATTACAGACTCTCTCACTAATCTCTTATTTTTAATAACTGAATGGAGAATTATAAATACATCAAAAGGGGGTAGGCCTGAGTCTAAGTCCGCTGAGTATTAACTTAGGAGTGGAGGTTAGTCAACGCATAAAAGAATAGTAATAAAGATAATTCTTTCATTTAGTAGAAGCTTTGAAAAACATGGATTATTTTTGTTTGTTTAGCTTGTCAGTCTTCTTTGTAATGACAGAATAAGAGGCTAAAGGACACTAAAATTTAAAAAAATCACCAATTCAAGAAATCACACTAAAATGGAATGACTTATTTTTTACATTCTAAGGTGTGAATATTTCAGTATTTCTTGCATTTAATCACACTGTTTTAAATTATCTGATTTCAGACAGATGTGGACCAGATGTCTTCAAAATATTTGTTTTTTCGTTTATAATTCAGAATTTAAACTTATTTTCTATATTTCAGAGAAATAGTTATATATCAGCAATTGAATTTCTCATTTACCAACTAATTATGTAAAATAAATCTGTAAATTGATCAAACTGCTATATGAAATATGAAAATTATATCATTCAGGAAATCTCATGAAAAATGACATCTGCAACCCTAAATGTGTTAATTCACAATTCAGTCAATATTTTCAGTATCAAGAATTAAAACAAATGCATCTTCTGATTAACATTTTAAAACGGCATGTATAATCTCCTGGAATTGTAAAATCTTATAGAATTAGAGTTCTGTAACAATTTATTTTAAGCTCTCAGTTTGATTTGCTTCAAATAATAAAGAATGCAGTGGCAAAATGTTCATTGCTTTTTAAGATGATGGGTATTACACAAATGTACCATTGGGAAGTTTTGGGTAATTCTCACATATACTACTGCTGTGGGCAAGAAAAAAGACTCAAAACAGCTTAAAGTAAAGAATACACCATATGTTATCTTCAACCATATCAATCAAACAGCTGCCACCTGACCTGTAGTATATGTTACTTTACTCTGAATCTCTTGGAAATACGTAGATGAAAAGAATGGAAACAATATAACATAATATATTTTAAGGAGGGAGTAACACTACAGGGAAATCTAGCCACTCAATTCTCTAAATTTTTCATTTTGAGTTCCAAAAATTTTGGCTATGGGTCTCTGAGAGAATATCTATTCTAAATATTTCCTGCTGCTTGTTTGTTGGTTGGTTGGTTTGTTTTGCATTAAAGTAAAAGTAGATGTGGTTTGGGCTTGGAAGGAGGTTTAATTGGGTAGAAGCTGTAGTTCTTAAAAGATTCCAATGTGAATATTTTCAAAGCAGCAGGCTTCATGAACCTATATTTTCAGTGTTTCTATACAAGATAAATGCATGACAATCCTACTATATTCTTAAGATATTTTTTATAGGTAGACAAAAACTCTCATATTCAATAGTCACTTTGCATAAGAACACAAAAGAGATTTGCATGAATCCCCTCTCTTTTTGTTTAAACTATAATATATGGATGAATGTAAGGTGAGATTCTTCTTCCATATAATTATCCCTCAGAAAAAGAGGCATCTTATCTAAAGTCCTTATAAAGTCTCTCATAATACCAGGCACTCTCTCAATTACTTTATTTTGAATAAAGTACAGTTTAGGAAAATAGCATTAACCTGAGACGCCAACTGATGAGAATTTTGGATAGTTTTAGCAGTCATTCGCTTGATGGGACCGGTAAAAACAGAAGCCAAGGGATTTAATACTGAGTTAGTAATTATTTTGGGAGACACGACCTAAAAATTCAAAGTGTTTTTGAAAACAAGTATTTTAAAGATCACTAAAAAAGGTAATAGAGTAAGTGGTTACTGGAGACTATGAGTAGTAAGTGGGTTTTTATAGCCAGAGAAAAGATTTCCAGTGATGGCATCATACGGTTTCACAAACTTGCACCCCAAACCGCTTAGACTGAATTCCAGATGACAGGTGGCAGAAACATGCCAGCTGCCTGAAAAGGTGGTACCATTCTGGTGTCAAGAATGCATGGGAGGGCTTCCCTGGTGGCGCAGTGATTGAGAGTCCGCCTGCCGATGCAGGGGACACGGGTTTGCGCCCCGGTCCGGGAAGATCCCACATGCCGCGGAGCGGCTGGGCCCATGAGCCATGGCCGCTGAGCCTGTGCGTCCAGAGCCTGTGCTCTGTAACGGGAGAGGCCACAACAGTGAGAGGCCCAGGTACCGCAAAAAAAAAAAAAAAAAAAAAAAAAGAATGCGTGGGAGAGGGAGTTAGACTAAAACTACATCATAAACTATAAGGTTGAGAAAAGAGCAATACCTCTAAAAATATTCTACATGATATATGCTTTAAAGTATTATCTATGTCTAAATTAGTAGATTACATATTATAAGTAGACACTTGGCCAGTTCATCCATGCCCCTCAAAGTTTACATAGTCAATTTAGCTGAAAACTTTTCTCGGTTTTCTCTTTAGACAAATGGGAAATTGCCTACTATTCAGAGAAGCATTAAAGATGTGCACAGATATCCAGCCCAGCCATATATCAAGGCACGGATATAGCAATGACAGAGCTCAATATATTTTGTCAAGAGAGGGACTCACTGCAGATATCCAATGGATCATCCATGGATCTTATCCTAGCGCCCATAATATTAATGGACCCATTTAGCAGAGAATGTGAATCTGTCTTAAATTCCTTTCTAAGAAATCTAATGTGAAGTTCTCATACTTATGATTTTAGAATGAAGCATGAAACATAGGATGAGGTATTTTAAAATAACATATTGGGCTTCCCTGATGGCGCAGTGGTTAAGATTCTGCCTGCCAATGCAGGGGACACGGGTTCGAACGCTGGTCTGGGAAGATCCTACATGCCGCGGAGCAACTAAGCCCGTGTGCCACAACTACTGAGCCTGTGCTCTAGAGCCCATGAGCCACAACTACTGAGCCCACGTGCCACACTACTGAAGCCCACGCGCTTAGAGCCTGGGCTCTGAAACAAGAGAAGCCACCGCAATGGGAAGCCCACGCACTGCAAGAAGAGTAGCCCCCAAGCGCTGCAACTAGAGAGCCCACGTGCAGCAATGAAGACCCAACGTAGCCAAAAATAAATAAATAAATAAATAAAAATTTAAAAATAAAAATAACATATCGAGTGCCCCTTTTTGTCAACAGCTATCAGGATTAAACACACATTTAATGGTATCGTCAATTCTTTATAATCACATTTGTAGACTTACGGGCTCCTAAACTCTCCTGTGCTCATCGATTCTGGTAGGGATGTAAATTGCAACAATATTTTAGAGGGCAATTTGGTAATGTACATAATAAGCCTTAAATTGTATATAACTTTTTCCACAGTAATTCCGATTTAGAAAAGTTACCCTATGAAATAATTAAAGAGGTGCACAGAAATTCAGCCAGAGTATGTTCATTACAGCATTGTTTATAATAGCAACCATCTGTAAACAACGTAATGGGATGATAAAGAAATATACTTTGACACATACATATGATATAATACCCTGCAGCCATGAAATAATTTTGTAGAAGTATATTTTTGGCATGGAAATATATTCAAGAAATACTGTTAAGTAAAAGGGAGGTGACAGAGCAATACATATTTTATGATCTATTTTTGTAAGACAAATGGACGTTTGTGCCTAGAAAAAAAGGTTGGGGTGAAGTATACCAAAATGTTAACAGGGTTTATCTGTAGGGGCTACATTATAAATGTTTCTCTTTTTTTTTTTTTACATGTTTTCTATCATTCCTTTAATAAATATTTTTTATGTCAATCATTTTAATGCTTTAAGGAACCACCTCTAACATTCTGCCATAAAATTGTATTCATAAGGATTTTTGCTTAACTCTGTAGCATTTTTAGTATTTATAGTGGCATAATTCCTCATTTCCTGTGACACTTCTAGATTTGACAGCTGCCCATCAAGCAAACTTGATTCGTCATAAAACATTCTAGAAGATGAGTCAGAGTCCAAGTCTCCCAACAATTCCCACATTCTTGATTAGGTAAGAATGAAACAGTCTGGCTGGGAACTCATTCCTGTGCAGCCCAACTATGGCAGAAGAGACCAGAACAGAATATTTCAGGCTTACTGGAAGCAGCAGATATAGCAAGAACAGCTTTTATTCCCAAATATTATTCAGAACATTTGAAAAGCATAAACTGTTTCCATGTGTTTTTTCTTCCTGTATCTGTTCTCTCTCTGTCGCCTTTCCCGTTTAGTGTTTTAGAGCTAAATTTCTTCTTATTCCTCACTTAACATTCATTCAGTAAATATTTATTGAGGATTTCTAAGTTTCTCCATACTTGTCACTTATACTCAACTGTTATCCTTTCCTGTTTTCCCACATAACTTTATACTTATTGAATGCAATCACTTTGATCTAGTTCCTTGCCTTGCCTGGGCAGAAACCTGGCTCTTTTCAGATGCCGTAACTTTCCCAGCAGCATGTCACTCTGGATTGAGAGGTCCATGAGGGAAAGATAAATGATGCCTGCTTTATTCACTACTAAGTACCCAGTGCCTTGCGAGTGGAAGACATTCCTTGTGTTCATCAATATTCGGTTCTTCTTTTTTTCTGGGCACACGAAAGACTCCACGTTCATCCCCTTGAAGTAGGAGAGGCCACAGGGTAGTTCTGACCAATGGATTGCAAGCTGATTGATGTGTGTCACTTCCAGGTAGAAATTTCTAAGAGCAGTTCAGGACAGCACTTTCTCTGTTGTAGTGATCCTTGCAGAGGTCTTGTATTAAGATGGTTAGGTTAAAAGAGTGAAGTGGTCTGGACTGCTACATGGAGAAGAGTCGCCCAATAAAGCCATCTAAACATGCAGCAGACTTTGAGTTGGTGAGAGAATTAAACTTCTGTTGTGTTTAAGCAATTGAGATTAGGGGGTCTTTATTACTACAGCATAAGGTGGACTACGCTGACTAATACATTATCTGTGGCATAAAATTAGCTGCTCTAAAAATATTTGTTGAATGAATAAAGGTGTAGGAAAAATAAATTACATTTATAGAGCTCCTGCTATGTGCAGGATCCCATACTAGGCACCTAACCATAATCCTAATTAAGGCTCTCAACCAAGTGGTCATAGAAATATAACTATTCTTTCATTTAAGATCACACAGAAGAGACTGAGTCTGCATTTGAAATCAGGTCTCATCACTCTAAAGTCATATTCTTTCTTCTATACAGTCTTTGACTTTCCCATTTCTTTCTTCCTACATATAATGAGAAGAAAAAGAGAGCTGGTACCTTCAGTCCATGGTATTGTTTCCAGACCATCAAGTGATGGACATTTCTTAGATTGCTACTTGAGGTTAAAACCCATTGGATAAGAGATGGCAATAAGAATAACGGGAAGTAATATGGAATTACATGATCTCTCAACACCATGGTTTCAAATTTCTTCACCCTTTCTGATACCCTGCTAACCTCCATCTTTGCTGCCTCATTATGAAGTACCGTGTTACTTCCAAATTCAGTGATGTGTTCTTTATTCCAGAACATAAGGCTTCTATTTACCAGCTTGTGTTAGTCGTTATGATCACTTACTTCTCTACTATCCTTTCTTGGACCATAAACTCTTCACTTCCCTCTGTATGCCTGACAACAATGAACAGTTTGGGTTTCCTGCCACAGGTGCTGCTTCTGCCTTTAAAATGGTGCTTCGAATAGAATTCAACCCATAGTCTTATGAGCCATCAACTCAGCCTCTCCTCCATCTGATACTACCAGTGCCTGTCTTTCTGTAACTCCACCAGCCCTCCCCACCATCATTTCCTTACAGGTGACTAAAACCAAGAATACCCACTGTGGCTTTCTCTGAATGTTGCTCATACTGCATTCTGCCCTTCAACTTTACTTTCAGAGAGAGAGTGAAGGGTACAGTTCGGAGACAAGTGGCTCTGCCACTGATCAGCAGTATGACTCTTTGTATGTGATATAACCTCACATAGCCTCAGCTTCTTCACAGTTAGAATGGGGTAATGATAATACCTACATTTAAAATGTTAGTTGTTAGACATATATACACTAACTAATACGTATAAAATAGATAACTAATGAGAACCTGCTCTATAGCACAGGGAACTCTGCTTCACTTTGCTGTACAGCAGAAACTAACACAACATTGTAAAACAACTATATATGTGTTTATTGTAAAACACAATAAACTCTCATTCGCTTCATCTTTGGTATTTGTGGTATTTTAATATTTTAGAAATGTTAACCAATTTATTCCATTTCCCTTCTACCTGAACACATTCAAGAAACTAAGATGTTTTATGTTCGTTGCTTCAAGGAAGGCTTGAGACACGGGAAAAGCCCCCCCAACCTCTACCAAAAAAAAGGGGCAGTCTTCTTTGTTGGTCACAGAAGCAAAAGCCCTTGTAGAAATGGTAAGGACTTCAGATAGGTACAAGTACTTAAGCAAAATGCTATGTGACAGTAGCATACACCCTCCCACAACATGTCACTGTTCTACCTCTAGACAAGAAACAAGGAGGACTGATGGGGGAGAGTTGAGGAAAACAGAACTGTGAGAGTCCCTGAGGCCATGAACTACACTTCCTGGGTTAGAAGCCGAGGAAGAAGCATGACCCCGGAGACTGAATGTCTGAGGGTATGTATCTGGGCACACAGTACTAGGGACATTCGTGAGAGATTCCTGAGACATGGTAGGCATAAATGTGGAACCATGGTTTCCTTGAGTGTCATGGAGGAGTCACAGGGCTGCTGGCAGACCGATAAAAGCAAAGGATCCCTCAGCAGTGGCCTGGGAGGAATGAGGACCAGGAAAATGGAAGACAGAGAATCTTGAACGGCTTGAGCTTTCCATCACCGTATTGAAATGGGCCATTGCACAGAAATTAAGTCATAGAAAAATAAAATTCTAATTTATGCATATCAGTGTTTCATGCCATCTGCACATTCATATTCTCATCTTTCCTTTTAATAGCAGAGGGAGAGATGTCTGCCTTTCCAAATTCAAAGTCCATTAGAGCTCTAGATCTTCTACCTTGTCTCTTTGAGAAATCTGCGTTCTCATGCTCAGTTCCCTTCCTAAAGCCTGTGATCCTATCCCCTCCTCCACAATTTCTTCATGTATGTCTTAGGCACTTTTAAGTTATCCTTTTTACCTGACACCATTTATCAATGACAATAGTTCCAATAATATACTATTTCTAGGTGACTTTTCATAGATCCTTTCATCTTAGAATATTAGCTATATCCCTCCTTTCTTACCTCCTGTATCTTTCCTACAACTTGCCTCCCATTCTTTAATTCTGTTGGGTGAAAATGCTCTCTAACAATACTAATTCTCACCTATGCCCCCCTTCATTCTCATCTTCTTGTATTTTCTCCTACATTTGACAACACTGACCATCTTCTGCTTTCTTAGAAGCAATCCTTGCTTAGTTTCCAAATAGTGTATTTAGACTACAATCTAATGACCTAATGACCAATTACATCTTCCCACTCATTTCATCCAGCAGGCCACCCAGTGAAAACGATATTCAATGAATCATTTTTCCCACTAGGTCTCACAACATGATCTCCTTTTAAATCTCCCCACTGCTAAAAGCTTAGACCCCCCAGGTTGTTTCTCTTCAACAATGATTCCCACTCTTCCCAGATATTGTATACAGTAATCTCACTCAGCTCTCTAATTTGTCAATGAGCTCTTTCGCTACAACTTTCGCCAGGAAGCCAATAGAAACCCATGACTCATATAACTGGTAGGCCACGAAGTGTCTCAATTAGGATGAATGGGGTCTTCCCCACTCTTAGGATGTTACTTAGGCAGCAGTTACTGTTGCACATACTTTTAAAGCATCACAATGTATGTAATTACTTCTTCTCAGACCTGGGAGGCTCTATGAACTGAGCTCTTTCCCCAGTTCATTACTAAGTCCTTCTGTTTCTTTCTGTAATAAAGTTTCTCCTTGTCAGATGTGGTGATCTGGGCTGTAACTGGAAACTGACAAATCATTTAGATTTTCTTTTGTATTATAACATTTCCCTCCAAGAGATGTGTAGAAAATACATTCAAAACTGCTTGCTGGTTATCCTGAGAACTACTCCTCTTAGTCCATCTCCTAGAGTGAGAAATTTGTCTAAGGGAGAAGCCTAGGAAATTCTTTGACATCACTGAGAATTGTTGTGTTTTTACTTCTCGTATAGGAAGATGCATGATTTTTGTTTCCTGTTTTACCCTGACTGCCAGGAAGCTTACAGTCAGGTTTTCCCATGCTTAATCTCAGCATCTGTCAGATGGAAATAACAGTACCGAGAATACAAGAATAGAAATTTAAAAACTCACTGGATGGGCTCAATAGTAGAAAGGATATTGCAGAGAATAGAATCAGTGTTCTTGAGGTGAACAGAATTTACTCACTGTGAACAAGAGAGAAAATAGACAAAAATATAAAATAAGAAAGAACTGAACCTCAGGGACCTCTGGGACAGGAACAGAAGACTCAACATTTTGTAACATCGCAGTTCCAGGAGGGGACTCTGTATGATTTCTTACAACTGTATGTGAATCTACAATTATTCCAATACAAATTTCAATGAAGAAAATGCATGCTCAATGTAATAAAATAAAAATAATTCTGAAATATATGAAGTATGCACTGAGAGCCCCTATTTCTTACCCTTCCTGATTCTACTCCTCATATGTAACCACTACTAACAACTGTTTGGTGAGTAGGCCTCCTGATCTATTTCTATGCACATGCACAAATATATATTTGTGTGAGCGTATTTTTATACACTTTCCTTACTTTATAAATACGAGATCATTATCAGTCATTCTGCACTTTCCATTTTCATTAAATACATCATAGACATCTATCTACATCAGTGCATATAGATATCTCATTTAATAATGTTTACCTAATATTTCACAATTTAAAGTAAATCCTCCTACTACTGGACATTTAAGTTGGTTCCAACTTACTGATGTTTCAAACAATACTTAAAGTGACATCTGGTTCTTTTTATAACATTCAAAGTTCTCTTTTGTAGAATCCTTATTCATTCTTGTTTTCTCCTCCTACCCTGCAAATGTAGCCATCTCAAATCTCTAACAAAGATCTATTTCCCCTGTCCTACAATGTTTACCTGCCTTTTGGAACTATCCCACTTTCAAAGAGTCACCTACGCACTCTATGTTGTAAGTTCCACGAGGGCAGAGCTCATGCCTTTGTTTACCCTGTATTCTCCATGTGTAGAATTAGGCCTGGCATACAGTTTAAAAAGTTATTATTCTGAACTGACACTCCAAATCTAGCTCACCTCTCATGAATCTAATCTTTTTATCCCCACCTATTATAAATTATTTTTTTACTATTTATATAATGAGGTGAATACACAGAGTCTTCACTTGGCTCTTCCAATGACAACTCATCTATAATACTTAAAAACTAAGCTGTTGCCTTGTCGAACACAGCATTAATGACCTAGCTTCTCTCTGGTACTGACATATCCTCATCCTCCCAATATTCCAGGACTCAAGCCTGACACATTCTGAACACAAGGAGGCTGCTTCTAAGTTGTCCTGCTAATAAACTCATTACCAGCCTTACTATTTTCTCCTACATAATTTAAGATTGCTTGATAATTTCCATTTCTATAGTACAATGTTATCCCCTCATACCCTGACAACACCACTGAGCTTCAGACTCTCCCTCTGCCAATTCAGCTTCCAGCAAAACTCTTACATTATCCTCTTCTATGTGATTTTCCTTATATATTTCTTCTCTGAAATGCATACTAAAAACCCACTAAATTGAAATTAAGCCACCCTATCCAACATTCAAATATTTCAATCAACTCATTCCCTCAAATGAGTGTTGATACTCATATTCATTCTCATCCTCTTCCTGTCTCTGTGCTGTTTTCCATCCACAGCTCTTGTGTCTATAATTCCTGAGTCTGGGACACACTCTCCCCTCCTCTCGGCCACTCTTTGCCCATTGCCTCTTTCACTAATTTTGAGTTTATTGTTACTAGTAGTCATCCCTGTGAAATCCCATCTCACTCTGAATCCCTGCAAGAACATTCTCAAGTTACTGATGATTCCATGAATGTGTTCTTTTACATTATTTCATATTTATTTGTAGGTTGTCCTCTTATAATTCATCCGAAATCCCTACCACAACAGTGAAATCCTTTGACTCCAGAAGTTGGTGGGCACTCAAAATATGATTTTGGAGTGAGTGAATAATAGCTCTGTCGTGGCTGAACAGAGACAGTTATATTTTTTAGATTACAGTAGGATAGGTCTATGAAATGACATGAAGGATCATGTTTTTTTTTTTTTAATGGACAATTAAACATGGCCTGGATTATTAGATGCCTTTCATCCAAATGAATTTCAATTCTTAATAACAGGTTTTCATATTCAGTTGTGGACATTTTGTCACATCTAGAAATGACAAGGTCTTCAATCATATGGGAAAGAATCTTAATTTGAAGAGAAAATTCTGCTCCAAAACTTCCTTCTGATTTAAAAAAATGTTAAAGTAGAAATGGGCAGAGTGACTCATAAAAAATCCTTTCAATGGGAAGAAAAATGCTAGAATTCTGTTCATTTTATGTATTTCATCTTATTTCTAGACCCAAATGAGACTGCAGTGTTTTTTGGCTGACACAGAGATCTCCTAGAAGAGACATCTCCCTTACTAAGCAGCAACTGCTAAGCATACCAGATTGTCATGGCAATGACTGTGGAAAAGGAGGAACATAGTATGGGATGTCTGTTCTATAAAGACCTGCTCAAAATGACGTGTTCTTGTTACTACATATGTTGCATTTTTTCATTTTATAAACAGTATTAATTATGTATCTCCTCTCTTCTCCTACATTCTCGTAAATGAAATAAACCTGTATTATTCTACTTAGTCCCTTTCACAAAAACATAAAAGAAAAAAGTTCATCCCCAAATTTCATTACCCAGTCTTTTTGGCTTATTATTTAAAGGTATTAAGAACTACTCACATTAGGTACCAAAGATAGACTAATCATTCATATGGAAAAGGATAAAAGATTTTGAATATTGTAATAGCATCACATGCTATAAATTAACTATAATGCTCAAGAAATGGTTCTTCAGAATGAGAAGCCTCATGAACCAAAGTCTTAATTAATTAAATCTACTTATTACTAGGAGGTATCAGGAAAATTTATTTCTGGTAAAGAATGGATAACAAAGAAGAGTCGAGTATGTTAGATAGTGTATTTGGTGAGAGATCTTTTTGACTAAATAGTTTGCTTTAGAGGTGTATGTAAACCCCCCAAAAAAGAAGATGCTTATTGAAAGCTAATAATAATCAATTCATCTATAACTATAGTTCTAATGGTATGTTTTATCAGAATAAATGATGTAAAATAGTTTAAGTTTACATGGACGATACAGCCTAGTGAAAGGAGGGTTAAAATCCTAGTTCTGACATTTAGTAGCTGTAATCCAGGGCAAATTACTAAACCTGTCTGAGATTTAATTTCCTCATCTGTAACAATCTGACTAATAACACTCAAAGAGCTGTTGAGGGGATTAACTGAGATGATGTATATGAAACAATTTTCAGTGCCTGGCAAACAGAAAATACACAATAAAGGATGGTGGTTGTTATAATTATTGTAATAATAATTATTGTAATCATCATTGTTTTATTCTTCATTTACAGAACTGGGAATTTAAGAATATTCTATTGAGTTTGATAGCCACCATAATTGGGCAAAAAATAAAGTTTGCTATACTTTACAATCAGTTAATTTATAGTATAAGTGGAATGTGCCATTATTGAGCTTTTCATAGAGTTACAAACATGATTTAAAGCAGTTTGTGTTTGTGTATAAAGGCACACATGTCCTTAACTGAATTTTTCTTCTCAGACTGTATCCCTAATTCTGTCAAGTGCCACCATTAATCTCATCACCCAATCCACAATTAGCCCAGACACCCTCACGTCAACAATCAATTCCCGAACCAACTCCTTATTACCACCCAAGTATGTTTCTCCTTTCTTTTTTTCTTTCTTTTTTTTTTTTCCAGTACGTGGGCCTCTCACTGTCGTGGCCTCTCCCGTTGCGGAGCACAGGCTCCGGACGCGCAGGCTCAGCGGCCATGGCTCACGGGCCCAGCCGCTCCGTGGCATGTGGGATCTTCCCGGACCGGGGCACGAACCCGTGTCCCCTGCATCGGCAGGCGGACTCTCAACCACTGCGCCACCAGGGAAGCCCTCTCCTTTCTTGATAGAGTTCAGATGCTCATCATTCCTTCCAAGAACTATTATAACATCATATCAAATCACTTTCCTAAATAATTACAACTGAGATCAGGGGAGTCAATTGCCATTCCCCCCCTTCTCCACTTGGACATTACCCAAAGGCAACAAGGAGAACTGGAAATAGAGTGCAAATGTAATCTTCCACAACAATAAGACATCAACTCCCCGAACCACACAATAGATGGAGAAGCTGCCAAAAATAATGAGGATCAAAAAGGCGGACAGGTGGAAGTGAAATGGAGGATATCCTCTGATTCTCAGGGACAGCTGGCAGAAGGCGCTTCTCCAAGGTGAAGAGTGTGCTGTGAGTGCAAGACGAAAATCCCTCCTTAGCAAAACATCAACAGGGCTTGTGGGCTGCTGGTGCTAAGGGTTTCCTGAGCCTGGTTCAGTCTTGAGAAGCAGAGGATAAAGTGCTAAGTAAGAGATGAGACAGAGAAGGCATTTTTGCAAGAAGTAGTCTGTTTGACAATCATCTTTTCTGGGAGGATTACAGAAATACATTGGCTGGTACATGAAACAATTTTTTTCCTGACATTCATTTTTTATGTATTAGAATGGCACTGGAAGTTGAATTTCCCATGAACATCCTAAAATAAAGGTAATCTTTTAAAAAGGTAACATTAAAAAACCTGTTTCTTCTGTTTTAGACTCAGATTTTATGCACTTCATTTTTTTTTTTTTTTTTTTTTTGCGGTACACGGGCCTCTCACTGTTGTGGCCTCTCCCGTTGCGGAGCACAGGCTCCGGACGCGCAGGCTCAGCGGCCATGGCTCACGGGCCCAGCCGCTCCGTGGCATGTGGGATCTTCCCGGACTGGGGCACGAACCCGCGTCCCCTGCATTGGCAGGTGGACTCTCAACCACTGCGCCACCAGGGAAGCCCTGCACTTCATTTTTTTAAAAATGAAATCTGTATCATACTTTCCAAATGAGAACTTACCCAAAGATTCAGTAGTATGTGTATATTCAGTTATGACAATATTATCATTTAGGAAAAAGTTCACCCATATTCTCGAGAGCAGTATGTATTTGAGATCAAAATTAAAGAATTAATTTTTCATTTTTTTGCATAGAGTTTCTTCAATATTCTAATTTGGCTTTATATGATTACATTTTAATATTTTTTCACAGTTATTTAAACTTAAAAGTTAACTTATATATTAGTATATTTTAGATTTCAGAAGTATTAAAATGATGGACAATTTTAACCATTCAAGTCAAAGAAAGAAGTCAGTGGTTTTACGTCTTTGATGCATTTACAGGACAGATATGTAATAAATGCCTCTTAGGTGTTTTCATCTGTAAATTGGACTTGCAATATAAAGCCCACCAAGGAAAGGTTATAAAGGGGTCTTTTCTTTACTTGAATATCAATTACCTTTAGGAAGAATGCCAAGCAGACCAGCTTTATATTCAAAATGATACATAACAAAACACTGTGGTTGGTTCTAGGGTCCAAGTGTATTATTCAAAGTATAAAAATTCAGAACAACAAAACATCTCTAATCTAGTGTAAGTTTTTGGCCTTAGGACAAGAATATCCTTGTCTCCGAGGTCAGGAATTTACTCTATGAAGGTGAACTAGGCACCTCTGCGTGCCAGACAGAACTTACACAAGGCACTGGGATGCAAGTATGACTAAAGAGAACAGGAGACCCAACCCTCAAGGAGTCTAAGTTCCAGTCAAGGAGAGAGCCTGTTCCCCTGTGCTGTGATCTGAGAGATAAGAAGGAAAGTCCATTGTCCACAAAGCTCATCTGTGACTGTTAATGCCTGAAGTTCCCTAAGCCTGGAGCCTTTGACATATCTTGGTTGTACAGTTTTAACAAAGTACCTGTTCACAGAAGGTTGGTACTAAATATTATTTGATGGCTGGATGGTTAGATGAATAAGCAAAAATTCCCTTTTTGTGTTTCATTTTGGAGAAGTAGGTATACAAGTAACCTCTTTAAAACACAAATATCCCTGAGGAGGTAAGACATCAAGATATTAGCAAGTATGTACACGTTAGTGGGATTTAATTTAAAATTATATGTGTGTATCTTGTATTCTTTGAGGATTAATATATTGAAACAGATTACTAAGAGTATGTAAACTCGATGGTTAAAGCAGGAAGGTCAAGAAGACGAGATTTTGAAATGTGAAGAACACATAGGGAAGGTTAGAATTGTGTGAAATAGCAAAAGACAAAAGGAAATTTGGGATGCCTCGGTGAGAACTAAATGGCTCATGCTAGGAGGAGGGTAAATAGTACACAAAAGTAAGATGGGGCGTGCCTGCTATGGAAAAACTTACCCATTTCACATTGGCTGGAGGCCGGCTCCTAAAATAAGGAGTAGGTCTGCAACAGGTAAAGCTTTTAAAATGGCCTCGAAACCTAAATGTCCATCGACAGAGGAATGGATAAAGAAGATGTGGTGTATATATACAATGGAATACTACTCAGCCATAAAAAGGAATGAAATAGTGCCATTTGCAGAGACGTGTGTGGACCTAGAGACTGTCACACAGAGTGAAATAAGCCAGAAAGTGAAAAACAAGTATCGTATGATATCGCTTATACATGGAATCTAGAAAAATGGTAGAAATGAACTTATTTGCAAAGCAGAAATAAAGTGACAGATGTAGAGAACAAACTTATGGTTACCAAGGGGGAAGGGGAGGGTGGGATGAATTGGGAGATTGGGATTGACATATATACACTGCTATGTATAAAACAGATAACTAATGAGAACCTATTGTATAGTACAGGGAACTCTACTCAGTGCTCTGTGGTGACATAAATGGGAAGGAAATCTTAAAAAGAGTGGATATGTGTATATGTATAACTGATTCACTTTGCTGTACAGCAAGAAACTAACACAACATTGTAAAGCAACTATACTTCAATAAAAATTAATTTAAAAATACTTGAAAAAAAACACAATATAATATGCAAGTAAAGTAAAATAAAATAGCCTCCAGTTCAGAAGTTCTGGGCTCTGACACAAGAGAAGACCAGAGCTTTCTAGGACCTCAGGTAGGACTGCGGGTGTCAAGCTGCTATCCACCAACTTCATTCTAGCCCTGGGGGCAGCCCCATACACAAGGGATGGAGGGATGGAGGGATCTTGTCCACCAGGCTGTTTGCCCCAATGTAGACTTACAAATGGACACAAGAAGAAAAGCACTATGGCCAGTTCTGGTTGAGTCTTTCTGGCTCCCTGAGTTCAAGTTCACATCCAGTTTAGTTCAGTGTTCTTCCTTGCAACACATGTGGGTCAGGAGCTGTGTCTAACGGAATCCCTCTTTCAATTATCCTTACTTCCTCGGTGAAGCGTTGCCTGAATTTTCCAGGCAAAATTAGTTGCTTCCTCTTTTGGGTTTTCACTTATTATGTTGTAATGCAATTATCTGGGAGCTCTCTGAGGCAGGGGGTCTCAAAAGAAGCCCTATCAATACATGTGTAGAAGGATAATATTTGAAGTATTAATCAATGTGCTTAATAGGCTTCCTCCCTCGGTATTTCCTACTTCGCAAATCCGCTCCTCCCCACCCCCCACCCTACCGCAACAAGAATGTTCTAGTCTTTGCCCTTAAGGTAGGGTTATTAGGCAGAAATGCAGAGAGAAGGCAAGCAATGGTGAATTCTTGATTTCCACATCAAAATTCTGAGGCTGAGGTCTAATCAATAATTTTGGAGAATAATACTAAGTAGGTTTCTCTCAACACTCTCCCTACACTGCCAGCCCCCAGCACCCCCAGCCCAAAAATCTAAGGATGGGCTAAGGGAGGCACACTGGAGAGAACAGAGACAACGTTGAGTGGATTCCAGGGCTGAAAGCTGGTGTAAACAGGGTGGCAGAGAGCCTGTTTGTTGGGAGAGTGACCCTGGTCTTGTGCCTTTTCCTCTAGAAACCAGCAGCTTTGCAGCAGCTCCTGTGGCCAGCACGACATGGGATCAACAGGAAAATAAACAGCCTGGGTCCGGGAAGACTACAAGGACATTTGCTGGGTTTTCTGAGGTCCAGAAGTGGAATGGGAGAGCAACCAAAAATTCCAAAAACCCTGAGTAAGAGAAAGAAGTTTCCAGACGGCCAGCGGGACACAGGTGGCACTGCGTTACACTGAGAGGCCCCTGCAGTGCACACAGGGTGAACAACTCAGTGCACACAGGCAGATGGGAACTGAACGTACTAGACACCAGCTCTGTGAGGTGATCACCAAGAACCAGACCGGACAATATTCCTTTCAAAGGATGCCAATGTGGCCATGTGCCCACTGAGACCAAGCTTTCTCCCCTGACGTTCCTAAGCATCCTTAGAACTTAAGTGCTACGTGAAGGAGAAGGAAGGGAGAACTTAAATTTTACTGAATTATCATAAATCCACTGAGAGAATCCTGAGGTAACAGAGTTGAGTTATTGGGAAGCAAAGATTAATAATAAGAGCATAAACTTATACAGCCCTTATATGGATCAGGAACTATTCTAAGACCACTGGATGGATAAAATCACTGCCTCCTCACAACAACTCTGTGAGGTAGGTAACATTCTTCCACATAATTTATAGACTAAGAAACTGACGCTTTGCAAGTTCTCAAAGTGGCCCAGTGGTAAAGGGCAGACCTGGGATTCGAATCAGGCAGTCTGTGCTCACAAATTACAACCTGGTGTACGTGGGCACTGGGGATGCCAACTTCCTTGCCCCTTGTAAATATGTACTGAATGTTTAAATAAATCAATGAGGGAATGGTTATATCTTGGATTCCTTTTACTTAGGACTATAGTTCAAGTTCATTTAACATGGCTCTTTTACAAATGGCTAAATTACAAATTTAAGTTCTTTCATCTAAAAGGGCAATATTATTGTAATATATATTTTTGTTATTTTTTTATTCAAGTATAGTTGATTTACAGTATTATATTACTTTCAGGTGTACAACACAGTGAGTCAACATTTTTATAGATGACACTCCATTGATAGTTATTATAAAATATTGGCTATATTCCCTGTGCTGTACATTACATCCGTATCTTATTTATTTTATACATAGTAGTTAGTATGTAATATATTTTTTAAATAAATGCCTTGCACATAAACATTTTAGCTTAAGGAATGAATGGGGCTTGTTTTTGCTGTTATTTTACCTAAGACATTCCTATCGACTCATCTTTCCCCAGCATAAATCAGATTTTGAGATATTCTGTTTTTATTTTTCCTTATCTCTTATTCACTTTATCTACTAAAAATACCTCTTATTCAGTCTTTGTGCTTTTTAATCCTTACCTAACTAATCCACATGTTAAGAACTCTTAGTTTCTAATATCTGTCTACTATATTATATAAAGAATGCTCAACATTATTATTATTTTTTTTTAATTTTGTTTGGCCACACCATGTGGCATGTGGGATCTTAGTCTGCCGACCAGGGATGGAACCCATGACCCTTGCACTGGGAGCACAGAATCTTAACCACTGGACCGCCAGGGAAGTCCCTATGGTAGATTTCTTTTTTGTTGTTGTTTGTTTGCGGTACGCAGGCCTCTCACTGCGCGGAGCACAGGCTCCGGATGCGCAGGCCCAGCGGCCATGGCTCACGGGCCCAGCCGCTCGGCGGCACGTGGGATCTTCCCGGATCGGGGCACGAACCCGTGTCCCCTGCATCGGCAGGCGGACTCTCAACCACTGCGCCACCAGGGAAGCCCGATAGATTTCTTAATGTAATAAATATCCATTTATAAAACTATCTGGTGGTAATCATAAAGCTAAAACACCAATAAGTTTAACCATATAAAGCTTTGTTTTATTTAAGTTCCAAAGCGTGCGCAAGATAGAGCCCCAAGGAGAGTGGTTTATGTAAGACAAAAGGGACCACGCCCCTTCCAAAACACCCGTTTCCTTCAGTCATCAGCTCTCCATTGTCAGGTCAGAGAAAACCTGAACTGACCCTTAGAAGATGGTGATGATTTAGACAGATATGGAGGAGAAAGGACAGCACTGAAGTTAAGGAATACAACAGGAGCAAAAGCACTGAGCTGGGGAAAAAGCAAGGTGAACGAACATACTCCCTAATTCCTGGCTGGAGGAGTGTGTATATACACATACTCATAAACAGAGAGTATATTTGCTTATTTTTCAAGTACTCTTAAGATTTGACTGGAGAAGTGAGATGGGGCTGTACGTAGAGCACGCTTGCTAAGTGGTGGCCATGTTTTGCCATCAGTAAGAGCTGAGGGCTGCCTGCACCTTCTGGAGGGGTGGTGCCCTCCAGCATTCACAGTTCCCAGCTAGCCTTTTTTACTCATTAATGCTACCAGCTTGGTGGCTGTAAGCCTGTGACTTTGCCATCCGAGAGCAGTGGTTCTCAATCTGGCACATTGCAAATCTTAGGAACTACTAAAAACACCAATACCTGGGCTCCATCTCAGACCAACTGAATCAGAATCTCTCAGGGTGGGGCTTGCACTTGAGTATTGTCTTACGTGCAGGCAGGGTTGAGTACCACCATCCTATAAGGTCTTAACTGCTGGATTAAGGCAATTCCTTTTTCAAAAAAAAATTTCTGCAGACTAGTACTTCTCAATCTTGGCTACACATCACTGGGATGCTTAAAAAAAAAAAAAAAATTGACGCAAGGTTCCCACTCTCAGAAATTCAGGTTTAATTGGTATGAGGGGAACAGGCATTCTTAATTAAAAAAACAAAACAAAAAACCCCAAAACTCCTCATTTTAATGGGCAGCCAATGCTGAGATCAATGATGTGGTAAGTGAAAGCCACAGAAGGTCTCTGAGCAAAATGACATGAAGAAGGTTGGGATATTTACCCCACTTTGAACTGGAGGGTGCTAAGGTCAGAGAAGAGAAAATAAGGTTATTATGATAGCCTAGGTTTACATTAACAAGGATTGAACCAGGGGTATGGTACAGCAGTAAGATGGAAAGGAAGGCATCCACGGGAGAGATATTGTGAAGATATATGCTGCTGTTACAGAGTAGTAAAATTTCCCTTACAAATTTCACATTGGCCTTGAAATAAGTCTGAAACCTGACATCAAGCTACCTGAATGGTCTAAAAAACAAACAACCTTAAATGAGAATTTAGTTTGAAGTAGTACTAGAGGCAACACACATCCCCTCTGGAGAAATCCAGATACAACTTGGGCAATCCTCAAAGAATTCCCTTTGCTAAAGTTCTGAAAAATATGGCTTCACAGTCAAAAATCAAAAACATATAGGAAACAAGGCACCATGATCAAAGAGAAAAAAGACAGCAGACCCACAAAGGTTTCAGATATCGGAATTATCAAACATGGAATATAAAAGTTGTATGTTTGAAGTGTTTAAAGAAACAAGAGACTAAATATATGAAGAGCAGGGGACTTTAAAAATGACCAAGCAGTATTGAAAAATTAACAAAAAGAAGTTTGAATGATGTAAAATATAATGATTGAAATTAAGGGAGAACTAGTAAACTCAAAGATAAACCCAAGGAAAATATCCAGGATCCAGAATAAAAAGACATGGGAAACATGAAAGAAAGGGTAAGAAGTAAGAGATGGTCAGAAAAATCAAGACACAGAATACTAAAAAAAAGAGAGAGAGAGAGAATGAGGCAGAGGCAATATTTGTAGATATAATAGTGGATATTTTCTAGAAGTGATGAAAGACATCAATTCAAAGATTTAAAAACTGTTAACAAATCCCAAGTAAGCTTAAGAAAGAAATCCATTCCTACACATATGTGAAAGTGAAGCACACCAAAGACAAAGACAAGATCTTTAAAGTAGCTAGAGATTAAAGTCCGATTAAGTAAACTTCTTGATAGCAAAATAAAGCCGAAAGAATGTAATCTTAACCTAGAATTGTATACTCAGAAAAGATATCCTTAAAGAACAAGAGAGAAATAAAAGATAATTTCAGATGAGTTTGCCATGAGCACTCACTAAAAGCAATTCTTTGGGCAGAAGGAAAGGTCTAATGTGCAAGAGGGAATAAGAGGCAAGGAAAGAGGTAAATGTATGGGTAAGTTTGTACATTAAATCACTATGGTAATTATTGAAAAAATCAAAAATTAGTAGACAGGAATATGGAATGAAAGAAACATCAAGAATGGCAATTACTTTTGTATGGCAGATTTTTTCAGTGAGGTTTTTAAAACTTCCTCATTTGTACATTTCTTTATTATTTAACGTATTTATAATAAATGTGTAACAAGTTTACAAAAAAGTTACATATCATTCTGTCTTTCCATTTCTCCTTTGTAATGCTTATCTCAGGGAAATTTTATTTGATTAATGGCTATTGAAGCCCCAAGCAGGCAAGGACTATATGTGAGAATTTTTCCTTACAGTTATATCCTCAATGCTTATTTCACTGCCTGGCATGTACTATATGCTCAAGAAGTATTGAATGAATGAATGAATGAACGAACGACTTCATACTGATTGCATATGCAGCTTTTGTTAGGTTGAATAATGGCCCCTCAAAAGATCTCCACATTCTGATCCTTGAAACTTGTGAATGTTACCTTATTTGGCAAAAAAGGACTTTGCAGATGTGATTAAGTCAAGGATGTTGAGATAGGGAGATTATCCTGGAATATCTGGGTGGGCCCTAAATGCAATCACATATGTCATCATAAGAGGGAGGCAAAGGGAGATCTGATACGGACGGAAGAGGAGAACGCAGTGTGACCCCAGAGACAGAGAATGGGGACTAAGACTAAGGATTGCTGGTGGCCATTAGAGGTTGGAAGATGTAAGGAAGAGGGAAGGAGGCTTCTTCCTTAGACCCTCCAGAGGGAGTCAAGATCTGCTAACATCCTGATTTTAGCCCAGTGATACCAATTTTTCACTTCTGGCCTCCAGAACTGTGACAGAATAGATTTCTCTTGTTTTAAGCTGTCAGTGTTGTGGTATTTTGTTACGGTAGCCATCGAGAACTAATAGAGAGTTAAATGAAGAGGAATCAAACAAGACAACCATTTGGAGCTGCATGTAAGGGTCATTAATGTACCATTCATAAATAAGTGTAAAATAACTTAGGGGAAAAAAGCAGGAGTCAGAATTTCAGCATGTTATCTTTTAGAAAATGGCAGGGACACGGAGATCTATGCAGGCATTATGTATCTGTCTCCCTTCCTAGACTCTGGACTTCTAGCGAGCAGAGGATTATGCCTTTCTTCTTGGATTCCTGATAGCAACCTATCACATACCTGCTTGGGATAATAGACCCATTAGAATCAGAGACTTTTTGCTGAAGACACCTGAAAGAATGCCCGGCATCAGGTTAATGAATAATGAGGAGATTTTAAACGTCCAGCCTACATTTCATTCCAATGACAGAGGATAATCAAGAGTTGACTATATCTAGTGCTTAGTACAGTGGCTGGTTTTAGAAAAAGTTCAAAAACATTTTTAAATGAGTGAATGAATCTAAGGAGGAAGAGTTAATAGGTGTTATCCTTAAATGTGATCTGCTTGTTTCTTAAAAAGTTAAATGTAAATTTATCAGACAATTTAGTAATTCCACCCCTAGGTATCTACCCAAGGAAAATGAAAACATATGTGTAGACAAAGACTTTATGAAAATGTTCATAGGAGCATTATTCACAATAATCAAAAAAGTGGAAAGAGTCAAAATGTCTATTAAATGATAAATGAATAAACAAAATGTGTTATACCCATACAATGGAATATTACTCAGCCTTAGAAAGGAACAGACTACTGAAACCTGTTACAACATGGACAAACCTCAAGAACACTGACTTAAGTGAAAGAAAGCATATGCAAAAGACCACACAGTTTATGATTCCATTTATATGAAATGTCCAGAAAAGAAAAATCTGCAGAGAGAGGAAGCAGATCAGTGGTTTCCTGGAGTCAGGGTGGGAACAGAGAGTGATTGCAAAGGGGCATGAGGATTCTTTCTGGGGTGATAAAAATGTTCTAAAATTGGATTATGGTGATGGTTATGGAACTCTGTAAATTGATTAAAACTCATTAAGTTGTATTATTTAAAATGGATGAATTTTGTGATATATAAGTTATAGCCCATTAAAGCTGTTTTTTAAAAAAAAATGTGTAAAATTTGACAATTATAAAGGTGGAAAGTGCCTTTTAGCAAATCATACCTTTAAAACTATATAAGTCCTGCTCAAACAGCACTGCCATTCCTAAGTGAAGGCTCATGGCAGCCATCTTGTAAAAAACGGAAATAATTTGTGATATTGACACCTTGGGGGCTTGATGTAAGAGCCTCAAAAAACATTTTTCCATCCAGGTTTAGTAATACCCTAACAATCATAAAAATGTGAAGGGACATTTGGTAGCCTTTTATAAACTTCATTTACAAGGCAGATGCTGCTCCTTAGAAGTGTTTGCTCTGTAGCTTAATTCCATTTTTCTGTACAGTATGTACTTGTTTTGGGTAGGCTGAAAATGAAGACAAAAAAAGACGACTTTATTTAGCTGTTTCTTTTCTTTTCTTTTTCCAGGGAGTTAAGAAAAAATTGATTTTGACCAATAAGAGATGGTGGGCAAAAGTGACAATTCTGTGTGAGGGAGTGAAGTACTCTGTATTATTTAGTAATAATAATAGCTAATGGTTATTAAGTGCTTATTCTCTAGCAGAAACTGTGATAACTCATTTACAGATATCATATTCTTTAATCCTCAGAACAATCGTATAATGTACTCAACATTATTCTCATCATATAAAGAAGAAAACTGAAGCTAGAGAGTAGATAACTTGTCTGAAGAGCCAAAGCTGGTAACTGTGACACCAGGACTTGTAGAAAGACCAGACTTTACTATGCTGTAACTGTCACTAGGCTACAACCGCTGTCCACAGAATCAGGATGAATTCAACGTTTAAAATCAGAAAACTTAAAAATGTAATCTATGGGGCTTCCCTGGTGGCGCAGTGGTTGAGAGTCCGCCTGCCGATGCAGGGGACGCGGGTTCGTGCCCCGGTCCGGGAAGATCCCACATGCCGCGGAGCGGCTGGGCCCATGAGTCATGGCCGCTAAGCCTGCGCGTCTGGAGCCTGTGCTCCGCAACGGGAGAGGCCACAACAGTGAGAGGCCCGCGTACAGCAAAAAAAAAAAAAAAAAAAAAAAGTAATTTATAAGACTTAAAATCCAACATATTTTTAAAATGTTTTATGGGAATCGAACATATCATGCTGATAACACCCACATTTCTATCTTCAGTCCTGACTGCTCATCTCAATAAAAGACTTGTATTTCTAGCTTCCAACTTGAAACCTCCCCTTGCATGTCTAAAAGATACTTCTCAGTACGTTCAGATGAAAACTTTCTAAACCTTACCCTCCCCAAGTGTTCTCCACCTCAGCAAACAGTACCTGCGTTTATCCACTTAGGTCAAAATCTTTAAAATATATCCTGATTCCTTCTTACAACATCCATTGCCACTACCCTAGGGAAACCACCACATTTACCTAGATTATTGTAATGGCTGTCTGCATTCATTCAGGTAGGGTGGCTGCACTAAAAGATATGGATTAAAACATGTATAATGGTGCATGTCAGAGTAGTTGGCAGGTGGGCAGATCAAAGGGCAGCCCTCTTCATTGGGGGTCAATCCAATGACCCACGTTGAAAGAGGCACTGTCATCTTTAAGAAGTGCCTTCCGTGTGTGCCCCCTCAAAGGGAGAGAGAATGTGGTGGAATGTTGGTGGCACGTTTTTACAGCCCAGGCCTGGAAGCGGTCCACATCACTTCTGCTTACATTTACTGCCTAACACCAGTCACGCAGCCACGCCAAACTGCGGTGGAAGCTAGAAAATGTGGTCCAATTGTGTCCCCAAGAAAAAGACAAAGACACGTTGGCGAAAAGTTAACAAGCCTCTTCCATACTGCCTTATTCTAGAACTCTGGCTCTTGGGTGGCAATTCTGAAACTGAGGAAAAAATTTCTCCTTTAAAAGAGTTCTTGTTAAAACCAAGGATCGGCCAGGGCAGGTGAAAAGAGGCAGTTGTGTAAGGATCATGTCTAACTTCAGCCTTGAGAGGTGACACCTAAAGCAGAAATTTTATGCTAAATCAGACGATAAGTGGCAATCTACATGCTCCTGACAAAGGTTTACTAGAATGGTATTTTCTAAAGAAGTATCTGTGGGACCAGTTTCACTTATATAATAGGAAAACAATTTGGAGGAGGAGATGAAAATATACGCTGAATCACAGAGAGATAATCAATTAAAGGAGAGATGTACATTTTTTTCTGACGGGAGGAGAAATGCCAACAAAAGTTCTAAACTAAGTTTCTGGAAGTCAATCAATTATTTTCACATTAATAAGGACAGTTTATAGTATATGGTTAGAGGGAGGAGAAACAAAGTGATTTTGATGTTGAAGGGACAGTATTTTAGGGGATTATTGATGGTAAGTGCACCTTTTGGCTTCTGTTTATGTCCCACAGAGAAAGTTACCAGAAGTCAAAGAACTGGAAAGAAGTGATTTCAATAGAGGAAGTATAGTAATAAAGATAAAATAGGATTCTGGGCAATAAATCTTTTTCTACTCTGTAAATACCCCCCTTTCAATGTAAAGGCTCTTTAAAGAAATAAGAAAACAAAGCTTTCAGAAGGGGCTTGATACATTATTTATGAACTTATCAAGTGAAAAAAACACCCACTCAGACATTTTAATAAAAGCTTTTAACTAATGTATCTAATTTTATTGGTACTAAAAACAGCCAATTATGAACTGGAAAGTTCTTGTTTGTTAAACTGCTATCCGGCTTTCTGCAAATAGAATGCTTACAAACCACTTGGAATCACTTTTCCAAAGTTTCAGTTTCTGAAGGTCAAATAACTATGTAACTGCTTAATAAAGAAGGAAAGAAGTACCTCTAAATATCTCCCAGCTCTGATGGGCTTATATTCTGCTCCTTAGGTGAGGTATTATTAGCAAAGCTTATTTATTTTCATTTCCAAGGCTTTTATTTGCTCATTCCCTTGTGGTAAAGCTGATTTCCATGATGATTCCCTTCTTAATTTTAATACCCTTTTTACTCATCATATAGACATAAGAATTTTCCATAAAATAATGAAATCCTTGCAAAGGAAATGGAGACAACTCAGAATAAGTAAACTAGCTCTTTTTTTCAATTAATTGATCCACTGTCATGTGCATATAAGATTTTTTTTAAACCTAGGAAAATAAGGTTAATTAACATAAAAAAGCCTCACTCATCTAGATGCTGAATTTTGTATTTTACCCAGGCTGCCTTAAGTGCCTTGATTTCCCGGTAATGACCTAGTTCTCCTAATGAGGAACATTAACCCCTGGCTGTAGCTGTCCAGGACTTAATTGTCAACTGCAGCTGAAATAGGGGAGTTTGCCGATCAGCAGGTATGTGGTATATTAACTCATGTCATTTCAACCCCTAATAAATAAATCTGTTGCTAAGGCAACAGGAAGATCAGCTCTATCAGTATTCTCCCCTCCTGGTAACCAGCTCCCCCGACTACCGCCCCTCTTTTGGAGGAAACTGCCTTTCACACCAAGCTTAGGAAAAAAGAAGGAAATTAACTACATGTAACCATAATTAGAAGTAACATCACTTCTCATCTTAGAAACATATCTAAATTAATAAAAAAGGACAGCAAAGAGAGGAATGCTTTTGACTAAGATCACGATAAATTATTTCCTTCAACAGGAGATAGGCACTCTGAGGTATACATCTAAGCAAGAACAAATCTCAAACATTTCGGTTCTTTGTGTTCTGAAATTTCCCCTTCTTTTGTTTAACCAACAAGTGATGCTAGCCTGAATAGTGCTGAAATAGCTAATTAGTTGCATAGCCAATAAAGATGATACAAGAGAAAAAAACCCTTACATAATTTATAAGAGTTATTGCAATTCTACCTTGGAATTCTTTGGTGTGACTGAGTTAAAAAAAAAAAAAAGAAATAAAAATCTGGTCACTGAACCTTGGTCTGGGTAATCTAAAGCCATAGAACCTCATTCACTTGGGACTGTAAACAGGAGTTTAGAAAGTATTTTCAATGGATTGTTTAAAAATGATTTACACATCTGGATTATGACAGAGGGGTAGGTAAAAAAATAACCTACAAGGATCTCTCCTTCCAGGTTTATTTTTCAATGATAAGTAAGACATTACTTTGGTTTTGACCAGTTTGAACCTTTCTTCCAAAACTCCATCATTTCACTTTTCCTATTACCCTTCTGTTAAAATGAATTATTCCATCTTAACAAAGTCCTGAAGGATTTGTATTTACAACTCCTATAAAGGCATTTCATTAAAAAAAAACCAAACCAAAAACAAACGAAAGCATGCTTTGTAAAAGTGATGCTGATCTCATGACCATCTCCACGTGTCATTCAGTTAATCTAATCCATTTATATTCTCACTCTTTCTTCCCAGGATGAGACACTTGTCCTGAACTGGATTTACTAAGCAAGTAAGAGTCGATCATCTAAGAGTCATCTTCTAATTCATCAACATCAGCATTAAGTAACATCAAGTAAGTTTCCTACATGCCAGGTATTCTAGCTAGATGCCATTGAAAAGGTCTCCCCAAACAAATAAACAAACAAACAAGTTTCTGTTTCTGTCCTGGAGGACCTTAGGATCTAAAACAAATGACATCATTTACAACATGTAATGAGTCAGGCTAGGAAGCAGTGTGAAAAGTGCAAAGCTCTGTTACACATTCATGTGGTGCAGTGGATTGCACAGTGCCATTGCTGCATGGAAATTCACAATCAGGGGAACTTAAATTAGGGCAGATGTCCATAGAAGGCAGAGGATTTCAGGGCATCTCTGAAGAGCCACAGGAGGGATATTACTCCTGAACAGGGGAGGAAAGAGTGGGCTGAATGAACAGAAGCCACATCAGCTGGGATAATGTGGAGAAAGGTTTAGTGACTAGGAAGGAGAAATATATTTAATTTAATGTAAGAAATAAACACACACACACAGTCATATACATGACACAAATATGTGTCACAAAGAAATTATCTACCTACCCACCTACCCATCCATCCATCCATCCATCCATCCATCCATCCATCCACCCGCCCACCCACTCATCCATCCATACATTTGTATCACCCAGCTATCTACTTCATAACTCACTCACCCTTGACCTGTGGTGTTAAGTAAATGTCTGGTATAAGGATCTGATCAAAAAAGTTGTGATAGAGAGAAGCAAAGGCAGACATGAGCCTTGAGCAGATGAAGATAACTGTCATAAACATACCATAATCAAACAGCATCTTGTGCAGCAATTAGCATGTTTAAGAAATGAGTCAAGTTTAGAGAACTTTTTAACCCTATTAGGCAGGAAATGATAACAAGAGCTTTAGTTTATGGTATTCTAGAGATAACACCACCTAGACAGTAATGACTATAGGTGGAAATTCTTTATGCTGACAAACTGTGTTAGAAAGTTAAAAACAGCCCAAGAGGCAATGAGAAACTAAATGTTGAATCTGTTATCTTTTTCATATGTTCAATGGTTTGAAATTTAGTTAGCAAGGGACCTATGAATGGAATTTTGGAAATTATAAATGGGGATTTTGTAAGGCTATTTTCTGGCCATGAATTTCCCGGTATTTATTTTCCTACTAATTAAAAATCCTGGAATAGGCTCCCAGAGACACATCTGATGGTACTATGTTAGAAGACAAAATAAAACTATTTGGTGACATAACACATAACCATTTAAGCCAGGTATTTGATTACAACTTTTTAAAGATTCTAGTAAAATTCCCTAGAGAGTTTTTCGTTTCTGAAATGCCAGAGTTCACTTGAAACTCTTTAAAGACAAAAACAGACAACAACAAAACAAACACCTCTAGGTAAAGACATACAACTTAAGAAAATTTATCACTGAATTAGGAATAACTATAATCAGCTAGAAAGAACCTTATTATTCACATGAGCTTTGACTGTCCAATTGATGGATAAATACAGAACTGGTCAGAGGATCCCCTTCAAAGAGCAGTTACCCATTATTCCCAGTCAATCTTAAATTAGCTTACTTACAATAATTAGTTATAAGGCAGATATTCCTTACACTAAGAGTATTTAACTGAGAAACGACAGTGCTCCTGGAATGCATGTATGGAATCATCTTTTTAGAGATCAGGACAAGTAAGATGGATTCTCACAGGTCTGAGGAATCTTTGGTGGAGTGTGCTGAAAGGCAGATGGCCAGACCACATGACCATCTTTTCCAGAACTATAATTCTGTGAGGATCATGTCTCCCTTAGAAAAACAGATTTAAACATAACACGGAAATAGAACAAAGAACATTGGTCTCCAAAAGCCAGCACTTTGTCTCTCTGTTCACATTCTGCTGTGGCACCTAAAGACTGCTCATCAAAAGTATTCTATTCTAAGTATTCTAATGACCAGTAAAACCTGAAAGATTTAAAACAATCTACTCACCAAATTTTTCCCAAGCTATCTGAGCAACAAGAAAACCAGGATAAGTTATTTTGGCCTGGAAAGCATAACATCCAATCATCCAACACATATCCTCTGAGAAGGCAGCAATCAATTTTGTTCGCAAAACTGTATTTTTAAACCTCAAAGAGTCAAATAATGAAAAAAATAATTTATTTTGGGCTTCCCTGGTGGCGCAGTGGTTGAGAGTCCGCCTGCCGATGCAGGGGACACGGGTTCGTGCCACGGTCCGGGAAGATCCCACATGCCACGCAGCGTCTGGGCCCGTGAGCCATGGCCGCTGAGCCTGCGCGTCCGGAGCCCATGCTCCGCAACGGGAGAGGCCACAACAGTGAGAGGCCCACGTACCGCAAAAAAAAAAATAAATAAAATAATTTATTTTACTCTCAAGTAATAAAGCATCATTTTCCATTTTATATCAATGATTTGTTTTCAGTTCGAAATCACCGAAGTTACTAAAAATATAGTATGTCAAATTCTTTCTATGTTATAGCACATGATTTACCTAAGTATGCTTCAAATCTGTTTTTATTTCTTAATGACTGGGCCTTTTCCTTTCCAAATTTACATCCTTAACCATTATCAACTTTGCATAAGTTTGTTTTATCATTACTTTATGGAAAATACTGCAAATATCATAGAGCTCATAAAAAGTCATTTTGCTTTAAATGAAAAGCTCTGACAAATTTCCCTACTTTCCAAGTGATGAGGTCATGGTGGAACTTATAACTATTGCTACACTAACAATTTCAAACTCCTCACCTTGAGTCACAGGCCACTCCTACCTCACCTTTCTTAACCAGAACACACCCAGTTATGAGGCACTAACGGAGGCTTTAAGATCAGAACAGAATTTCTTACATCAAAGATCTCTCTCCTGGGCTTCCCTGGTGGCACAATGGTTGAGAGTCTGCCTGCCGATGCAGGGGACACGGGTTTGTGCCCCGGTCCGGGAAGATCCCACATGCCGCGGAGCGGCTGGGCCCGCGAGCCATGGCCGCTGAGCCTGCGCTTCCGGAGCCTGTGCTCCGCAACGGGAGAGGCCACAACAGTGAGAGGCCCGCGTAGCGCAAAAAAAAAAAAAAAAGATCTCTCTCCTATGGCTTCCTAACTCCTAAACCCACATTGAGACAAATTCTGTTTGGTCTGAGAAAGTTTTCTTATATATCATCATCAACACTTGTTTGCTATCAACTGCTAAACCTAGATGTTAGTATATTAACATTCAGGGCAAGAAAAATTCATCTATGAGAACTAAAAATTAGGCAATTCCAATGACTGATGGCAGACATATTTTGCATACATCATTATTAATTTCATTTGACAGTGGTTCTCAAAGGGTAGTCTGTGAATTCCTGGGGGTATTCAAGACCCTTTAATGGAGTCCGCGAAGTCAAGTTATTTTCATAATAATACTAAGATGTAATTTGCCTTTTTCACTGTCTTGACATTGCCCTGATAGTGAAAAAGCACTGATGGGTAAAACCGCTGGTGCCCTAGCACGAGTCAGGGCAATGGCACTAAACTGAACTAGCAGTCACTGTATTCTTAACCAACTACGTTCGCAGTCAAACAAAACGTCAGTTTCACTTTAAAATGTCCTTGAAGAAGCTTTAAAGTTGCTAATTTTATTAAATTTCATCCTTTCAGGAGACTTAATATTCTGTGTGATAAAACTGGAAATACACAAGGTACAATGGCTGTCTTGAGGGAAAGTATTTATATGATTGAGTTGTGAGCTAAACTAGCTGCTTTTTAAATGAAACACCAATTTTACTTAATAGAACAACGGACCGACAAACCACTGTCGATCAGACATGGGTGTCTGGTAGCCATTTCTCGAATATGAACCATATAAACCTGTCACTTCAAGGTAAGCAACTGATAATATTTGTTGCAATGACAAATTCAACAAATTGAAAAGCAGAATTTTAAATGAAAAGTAGAATTTTGGAAAACACTGTATCTACATCGTGAGCTGGACAACTTCCCAAGAATCAAAAATTCCTCTGATACCAGTGGTGATATTAACAATGTGATTCTTTGAAATAAGGAATTGGGTCAACATTTGAAAGAGCTGCATAATTCAGTGAACCTATATTTTCCAAGTGACCAATGCATGATGCTACAAAATTCATTTAAACAGCAAGTAACAGAGCATGAAGAATCATGGAGTGGTTTCAGACTAACCTTTAAGAGACACAACTTGTCAAGTTCAGGTGTAGTAGCAAAGAAGAATATCTACAATAATCTGAATAGGTCATTAAAACGCTCTATCCTTTACCATCTCTCTTTGTGAGGCAGAATTTTCTTCATAAACCTCCACCAAAACAGCCTATTGCAGCAGATTGAATATTTAATCAAATATGAGAATTCAGCTCTCTTCTACTTAGACAGATGTTACAGGTTTATAAAATGTAAAATAATGTCACTCTTCTCACTACTTTTTATTGTTTTGTAAAATATAGTTATTTTCCTAAAAATATGTTATTTATGTTAACATGTATTCGGTTCTTTATTGTTACTTTTAAATGATTTAATGTAGAT